>NW_021941391.1:147500-155000 GCF_902148845.1 Salarias fasciatus | reverse complement strand
GGAGAAGGAGGAGCAACGGCAGGATGACCCCCAGAACCAGGAGAACCAGAACCAGGAGGACCAGAACCAGGAGGCCCAGAACCAGGAGGCCCAGAACCAGGAAGTCAGCGGCGCCGAAGCAGGCGGAGCAGGACAGGATGGAGGTCAGGGAGCGGATCCAGATGCTGCACCAGTGAGGCTCCGCCCCCCTGCTGGGTCCAGCTGGGGGGCTGGTCCTGGACAGCAGGTCTGTCCATCTGAGCTGAGCTGGTCTGGTCCGGTCTGGTCCGATCTGGTCCAGTCTGGTCCGGTCCAGATGATGATGAGAACACGACCCAGAACACGACCCAGAACACGACCCAGAGCACGATCCAGAACACGATCCAGAACACGACCCAGAGCACGATCCAGAACACGATCCAGAACACGACCCAGAACACGACCCAGAGCACGATCCAGAACACGATCCAGAACACGACCCAGAACACGACCCAGAACACGATCCAGAACATGATCCAGAACACGACCCAGAACACGACCCAGAACACGATCCAGGACACGACCCAGAACATGATCCAGAACACGACCCAGAACACGACCCAGAACACGATCCAGAACACGACCCAGAACACGACCCAGAACACGATCCAGAACATGATCCAGAACACGATCCAGAACACGACCCAGGACACGACCCAGAACACGACCCAGAACACGATCCAGAACACGACCCAGAACACGATCCAGAACACGATCCAGAACACGACCCAGAGCACGATCCAGAACACGACCCAGAACACGATCCAGAACACGATCCAGAACACGATCCAGAACACGACCCAGAACATGATCCAGAACACGATCCAGAACACGACCCAGAACACGACTCAGAACACGACCCAGAACACGACCCAGAACATGATCCAGAACACGATCCAGAACACGATCCAGAACACGACCCAGAACACGACCCAGAACACGACCCAGAACACGATCCAGAACATGATCCAGAACACGACCCAGAACACGACGCAGAACACGATCCAGAACATGATCCAGAACACGATCCAGAACACGACCCAGAACACGGCCCAGAACACGACCCAGAACATGATCCAGAACACGATCCAGAACACGACCCAGAACACGATCCAGAACATGATCCAGAACACGATCCAGAACATGACCCAGAACATGATCCAGAACACGACCCAGAACATGATCCAGAACATGATCCAGAACGTCTCGTCTCTTCATGAAGCTTCCAGAAAAGGCTTCATTGAAACGGGGGTCCTGCCTGGACCCTGGTCTGCCACCACCAGGCCACAACATAGAGAGTCCGTTCTGGGTGAACAATGCAGCGGCGAAGAACCACCAGCAGAGGGAGACACTCCATGTAGGAATCAGCTGGACTCAGTCCAGATCCTCCCTGCTGGAGCGGTCTGTGTTTCAGACTTCAGAGTCCTGGAGGACAGGCGAGCGCAAAGCCCTGCGTTCTGACCTCCAGCTGAGTTCTTACTGCGACGTCAGCGTCCGGCGGGAAAACAGAAATACTGAGAGGAGGAGGAGGGTCTGCGGTGAAGCCGAGCGGCGCCGCGACAACGCAGCAATGCAGCAACGCAGCGACGCAGCAACGCAGCGTTTCTGACATTTACTGTCCGAACAGAATAAATCTGACAAAACCCTCCGACAGCTCCACATGCTCCCGTCTCAAATGTGGCGCTTTGGTTCCCCAAGTCTTTGCTTCCTGAAGTATTTGCTTCCCGCCGTTCTGAGCGGAGACGTCCAGCGTCCGTCTCCGTCCGGGACAGTCCAGCGGCAGCTGCTGTCTTCCTGGCATTTGGACAAATCCGTGAAGACGGGCTCCAGTTACCTTGTGTGTGTGTGTGTGTGTGTGTGTGTGTGTGTGTGTGTGTGTGTGTGTGTGTGTGAAGGTCAGGGGACACGGGGAGCTGACAGGTTGCTGTTGTCTCTAAGTGGACAGCTGGACTCCAGCCTGCCGTCTTCTTCAGGAGCAAGGCCTTGCTTTTCTTAGTCACTGAGGTCAGAGGTCAGAGGTCAGCGACCTCCATCAGAGCTGCTCTTCAGCTGTGAGAGACAGAAAGCGAGGAACAGTCAGACCGACAGAGGTCAGAAGACCAGGAGACCCGGTTCTGGGTCTCAGAGCGGGACGTCTTCCTCAAGACAACCATTGAACTCAATGAACACCTTTCTTTTCACAAAAACTCTGTCCATCATCCATCCATCCATCCATCATCCATCATCCATCATCCATCATCCATCATCCATCCATCCATCCATCATCCATCCATCCATCATCCATCCATCCATCATCCATCATCCATCCATCCATCATCCATCCATCCATCATCCATCATCATCCATCATCCATCATCCATCCATCCATCATCCATCCATCATCCATTATCCATCATCCATCCATCATCCATCATCCATCATCCATCATCCATCCATCCATCATTCATAATCCATCCATCATCCATCCATCCATCCATCATCCATCCATCCATCATCCATCATCCATCCATCATCCATCATCCATCATCCATCCATCATCCATCATCCATCATCCATCATCCATCATCCATCCATCCATCATCCATCCATCATCCATCATCCATCCATCCATCCATCATCCATCCATCATCCATCATCCATCCATCCATCCATCATCCATCCATCCATCATCCATCATCAATCCATCATCCATCATCCATCCATCCATCATCCATCATCCATCCATCCATCATCCATCCATCCATCATCCATCCATCATCCATTATCATCCATCATCCATCATCCATCCATCATCCATCATCCATCATCCATCCATCATCCATCATCCATCATCCATCCATCATCCATCATCCATCCATCCATCATCCATCCTCCATCCATCATCCATCCACATCCATCCATCCATCATCCATCATCATCCATCCATCCATCCATCCATCATCATCCATCATCCATCATCCATCCATCATCCATCATCCATCATCCATCCATCATCCATCATCCATCCATCCATCATCATCCATCCATCCATCAATCCATCCATCATCCATCATCCATCATCCATCCATCCATCATCCATCATCCATCCATCATCCATCCATCATCCATCATCCATCCATCCATCATCCATCATCCATCCTCCATCCATCCTCATCCCATCCATCCATCATCCATCATCCATCCATCATCCATCCATCATCCATCATCCATCCATCATCCATCATCCATCATCCATCCATCCATCATCCATCCATCCATCATCCATCCATCATCCATCATCCATCCATCCATCATCCATCATCCATCCATCATCCATCATCCATCATCCATCCATCCATCATCCATCCATCCATCATCCATCATCCATCCATCATCCATCCATCATCCATCCATCATCCATCATCCATCATCCATCCATCCATCATCCATCCATCATCCATCATCCATCCATCCATCATCCATCATCCATCCATCCATCATCCATCATCCATCCATCATCCATCCATCATCCATCATCCATCCATCATCCATCTATCATCCATCATCCATCCATCCATCATCCATCCATCATCCATCATCCATCATCCATCCATCCATCCATCCATCCATCCATCCATCATCCATCATCCATCCATCCATCATCCATCATCCATCCAACATCCATCATCCATCCATCATCCATCCATCATCCATCACCCATCCATCATTCATCCATCCATCATCCATCTTCTACCGCTTTTCTGGGACCGGGTCTCAGAAGTAGCAGTCTCAGCAGAGATGCCCAGACTTCCTGTCCCCAGACCTCCTGCCCCCAGACCTCCTGTCCCCAGACTTCCTGTCCCCAGACCTCCTGCCCCCAGACTTCCTGCCCCCAGACTACCTGTCCCCAGACCTCCTGTCCCCAGACTTCCTGTCCCCAGACCTCCTGTCCCCAGACCTCCTGTCCCCAGACCTCCTGCCCCCAGACCTCCTGTCCCCAGACTTCCTGCCCCCAGACTACCTGTCCCCAGACCTCGTGTCCCCAGACCTCCTGCCCCCAGACTTCCTGTCCCCAGACCTCCTGCCCCCAGACCTCCTGTCCCCAGACTTCCTGTCCCCAGACCTCCTGTCCCCAGACTTCCTGTCCCCAGACCTCCTGTCCCCAGACTTCCTGTCCCCAGACTCTTCCTCCAGCTCTTTCTGGAGGATCCAGTTGTTCCCAGTCCAGCCCAGAGACATAGTCCCTCCAGAGTGTCCTGGTCTTCCTCAGGTCCTCCTCCTGGTGGGACATGTCCAGATCTCCTCCCAGGGAGGCTCCAGGAGGTTCCATCCTGAAGAGGAGCTGAGCTCCTCACTGCTCCTTTCCATGTGGAGGAGCAGCTCCACTCCCAGCTCCTCCCCCTGCTGACGTAGCTCCTCCCCCTGTCTCTAAGGGAGTCCAGCCCCCCCATGGAGGAAGCTCCTTTCAGCCTCTTGGATCTGGACCTGGTCCTGGATCCTGACCCAGACTCAGGACAAGAGGTGAGGGGGGAACGTGGACTGACAGTGAATCCAGAGCTTCTTTCAGCTCCTTCTTCACCACAACGACCCAAACACTGCTCCACCCTCCTGACAGCCTCTCTCCACCCTTCCTCCACCCTCCTGTCAGCCTCTCCTCCACCCTTCCTCCACCCTCCTGTCAGCCTCTCTCTACCCTTCCTCCACCCTCCTGTCAGTCCCTCCATCCTTCCTCCACCCGAGAACAAAACCCTGAGATACTGAGACTCCTCCACCTGTACCAGAGTTTCTCCACCGACCAGTAGAGTCCAGGACCAGGACCAGGACCTCAGATCTGGAGGTTCTGATCCTCATCCCTGTGGCTTCACTCTCGGCTGCAAACCGCCCCAGTGCATGATGGTCCAGGTTCCATGGAGCCAACAGGAGAACATCATCTGCAAAGAGCAGAGATGAACCGGACCCCCTCCAGCTCCTGGTCCCTGAACCAGACCCCCCTCAGCTCCTGGTCCCTGAACCAGACCCCCCTCAGCTCCTGGTCCCTGAACCAGACCCCCCTCAGCTCCTGGTCCCTGAACCAGACCCCCTCCAGCTCCTGGTCTGTGAACCGGACCCCCTCCAGCTCCTGGTCCCTGAACCAGACCCCCTCCAGCTCCTGGTCCCTGAACCAGACCCCCCTCAGCTCCTGGTCCCTGAACTGGACCCCCTCCAGCTCCTGGTTCCTGAACCAGACCCCCCTCAGCTCCTGGTCCCTGAACCAGACCCCCCTCAGCTCCTGGTCCCTGAACCAGACCCCCCTCAGCTCCTGGTCCCTGAACCAGACCCCCTCCAGCTCCTGGTCTGTGAACCAGACCCCCTCCAGCTCCTGGTCCCTGAACCAGACCCCCCTCTGCTCCTGGTCCCTGAACTGGACCCCTTCCAGCTCCTGGTCTGTGAACCGGACCCCCTCCAGCTCCTGGTCCCTGAACTGGCCCCCCTCCAGCTCCTGGTCCCTGAACTGGCCCCCCTCCAGCTCCTGGTCTGTGAACCGGACCCCCTCCAGCTCCTGGTCCCTGAACTGGACCCCCTCCAGCTCCTGGTCTGTGAACCGGACCCCCTCCAGCTCCTGGTCCCTGAACTGGCCCCCCTCCAGCTCCTGGTCTGTGAACCGGACCCCCTCCGGCCCCTGGTCCCTGAACCAGACCCCCTCCAGCTCCTGGTCTGTGAACCGGACCCCCTCCAGCTCCTGGTCCCTGAACTGGACCCCCTCCAGCTCCTGGTCCCTGAACTGGCCCCCCTCCAGCTCCTGGTCTGTGAACCGGACCCCCTCCAGCTCCTGGTCCCTGAACTGGACCCCCTCCAGCTCCTGGTCTGTGAACCGGACCCCCTCCAGCTCCTGGTCCCTGAACTGGCCCCCCTCCAGCTCCTGGTCTGTGAACCGGACCCCCTCCGGCTCCTGGTCCCTGAACTGGACCCCCTCCAGCTCCTGGTCTGTGAACTGGACCCCCTCCAGCTCCTGGTCTGTGAACCGGACCCCCTCCAGCTCCTGGTCCCTGAACTGGCCCCCCTCCAGCTCCTGGTCTGTGAACTGGACCCCCTCCAGCTCCTGGTCCCTGAACCAGACCCCCTCCAGCTCCTGGCTGCTCCTAGAATTTCTGTCCATAAAGATTCTGAACAGAACCGGTCCAAAGTTCAGTCCTGCTGGAGTCCAACATGAACCAGGACCAGGTCTGACTTACTGCATTAAATGTGGACCAGAGTCCTGCTGCGGTTCTCCAGAGACCAGACGGCCCTGAACAAGGTTCCCCGGACTCCCAGAGCCTCCACGAGACACCATGAGGGACGCGGTCCAACACCTTCTCCAGGTCCACAGAACACATGTGGACTGGTTGAACTCTCATGAGCCCTGGAGCCCCCGTAGAGGGTCCGGAGCTGGTCCAGGGTTCCAGGACCAGGACCAAAACCACATTGTTCCTCCTGGATCCGGGGTTCCACTATCAGTCCACTCCTCTCCAGGACCTGCACTCCTCTGCAGCCACACTCCTCTGAGCCCACTGTAGCTGCTACACCCGACTGAGAACCATGTTTTCACCACTTTGATGAGACACACACACACACACACACACACACACACACACACACACACACACACACACCACACACACACACACACACACACCACACACACACCACACACACACACACACACACACACAGTCTTGTATTTCTATCCTTGTGGGGACCGTCCATTGACTCCCATTCATGTCTAGTCCCTAACCCTGACCCTTACCCTAACCCTAACCCACACTAAAACAAAGCCGAACCCTAAAGAAATATTTTTGCACTTTTACTTTTTTCAGTAACAACAACATGGTCAAGAAAACACTGTTTTTCCTACTTAGGACCGGAAAAAGGTCCCCACAAGGCACGTCGTTCCACGTTTTGCTATCCTTGTGGGGACATTTGGCCCCAACAAGGATAGACAAAAAGTGGGCCACACGGTGGTGCAGTGGTTAGCACTCGTGCCTCACAGCAAGAAGGTCCTGGGTTCAAATACCGGCCGGGGCTCGGGGCCTTTCTGTGTAGAGTTTGCATGTTCTCCCTGTGTGTGTGGGGGTTCTCACTGGGTACTCTGGCTTCCTCCTCACAGTCCAAAAACAGGCATGTCTGGTTAATTGGTCACCCTCAAATTGCCCCTAGGTATGAATGTGTGAGTGAATGGTTGTCTGTCTCTACATGTCAGCCCTGCGACAGACTGGCGACCTGTCCAGGGCATACCCCGCCTTCGCCCACAGCAGCTGGGATCGGCTCCAGCCACCCGCGACCCCGAAAGGGACCAGCGGCAGAAAATGAATGAATGAATGAAGGATAGAAATACGAGAACACTCTCACACACTCTCATACACACACACACACACACACACACACAGACTCTCATACACACTCACACACACACACACACACACACACACACACACACTCATACACACACACAATCACACACACACACACACACTCTCATGAACATAC
>NW_021941391.1:140000-145000 GCF_902148845.1 Salarias fasciatus | reverse complement strand
ACCCATCCACCCATCCATCCATCCATCCATCCATCCATAAACCCACCCATCCATCCATCCATCCATCATCCACCCATCCATCCATCCATCCATAAACCCACCCATCCACCCATCCATCCATCCATCCATCCATCCATCCATCCATCCACCCATCCATTCATCCATCCATCCATCATCCACCCATCCATCCATCCATAAACCCGCCCATCCACCCATCCATCCATCCATCCATCCACCCATCCATCCATCCATCCATCCATCCATCCATCCACCCATCCATCCATCCATCCATCATCCACCCATCCATCCACCCATAAACCCACCCATCCATCCACCCACCCATCCATCCATCCATCCATCCATAAACCCACCCACCCATCCATCCATCCATCCATCCACCCATCCATCCATCCGTCCATCATCCACCCATCCATCCATCCATCCATCCATCCATAAACCCACCCATCCGTCCATCCATCCATCATCCACCCATCCATCCATCCATCCATCCACCCATCCATCCATCCATCCATCCATCCATCCATCCATCCATCATCCATCCATCCATCCATCCATCCATCCATCCATCCATCCATCCATCCATCCATCCACCCATCCATCCATCCACCCATCCATCCATCCCAGCCGTCCCATTCGTCCCAGCCGTCCCCAGTGGGGCTGCTAAGACGGACATCTGTCTTGACTTTAAGACGGTTAATCCAGACAAGGAGGCCTGGAGGAAAGCGAGCAGCTGGTGCTGGAGGACAGGATGAAGGTCACCGTGCGTCTCACGGTTCTGTCCCGGTGGACCGCCGTGGTGACGTCCACCGCTGACCGGATCAAACCGGACGCGTGCCCTGCCGGACGGCGGCGGACAGGCCGGCGGCGTCTCAGCGCGGGACGGAGGAATGTAAAAATAGTGCATGGGATCATCGCCTGGGGCGCCGAGTCTGTCTCATTACCACGTCCTGATCCGGTCCGTCCTCAGCGTCCAGCACCGACCGGTGATTGACATTCTGATGATTGACATTGGGGTAATTTTTTCACTGGGACAGTTTGACATTGCCCAGTTTGGAGCGTCCGGCGGCTTCAGCAGCGCTGTGGGGGACATAAAAGAGGCCCGGACCACTGGCTGGGCTTCACTTCCTCTGAGACCTCCGAGGGGACTGATCTGGTCTGCGGGGACAGATCTGAGGGGACTGATCTGAGGGGACTGATCGGAGGACTGGACTGATCCGGCTCTGTAGACCAGGTGAGTCAGACGGCCTCGGGGCAGCTGAGCAGTTGTGCCGTCGGTGTGTGAGCTGCTGGTGATGTGGTGAACGGATGAAGTCTGTTAAAATCTCTCTTGAGTGTTTCGATGCTCAGACTTTAGATCCTGAACCTGAACCTGGTTTTAACCTGAAGACACAAGAAAGTAAACTGGATGTGGTGTGTGCCTGGCTCTCCCTGCCGCCCCGTGTCCCCTCTCGGGTGTCCACCCGTCCCCCGTCCCCCGTAGCGTCCCGTACAGCGTTTCAAGCCCATTTGACGCGTCCCGCAAGTTGAGACCGTGTCCTGCATGATCGATGCTTGCTCTAAAGACAGCTTGCTCACCGCTCTCGCCACACACACCTCACACTGTAAACCCGAATCAGTTTCCAGAACTCAAAAAAATTGAGGCTTAACTTGAGGGTTTCTCTTAACTTAAAAGGGTTATTGACTTGTACTTGTACTGTTTGATTACAGTTAACTCAAACAAAACATTCATCTCAACTCAAAGACTTGCAGTTAGTAGGACTTACATTTTTTGCGTTAAGGTAACTCAATTCTTGTCAGTTATTTTGACTTCAAGTTTTAAGTTCTCCAAAAACTGGATTAAATAAATTCACAGAACTCAGAAAAATAAGTACAAAACCACATCATTACATGTTCCTCTAACTCAAAATTTATTTGTTTGTGTTATCAATGTTTTAAGTACACAGATCACGATCACATCAAATACACTGCGTTTGTTTCCTAAAAATGCATGCCTCTCCAAAAATGGAGTTTAATTAACTTCAGTCATTTCTGCCACTTCTTCCCTTTTGGGGTTGCAGGTGGCTGGAGCCGATCCCAGGTGCTGTGGGCGAAGGCGGGGTCACTAGCTGACATTTACAGACAGACAACTATTCACTCACACAGAGCAATTCAGGGTGACCAATTAACCAGACATGCCTGTTTTTGGACTGTGAGGAGGAAGCCAGAGTACCCAGTGAGAACCCCCACACACACAGGGAGAACATGCAAACTCCACACAGAAAGGCCCCAAGTTCCAGGCGGTATTTGAACCCAGGACCTTCTTGCTGGGAGGCAAGAGCGCTAACCACTACGCCATTCGACCACAGTGTAACCCAACTTAAGTAACAACTTCAACTAACTTAACATTCCAAATTCCTTGTTCAGCCTTCTAAATGTGTCTGGCCACTTCAATTATCAGAAACAATAATAAAGATTAAATAATGACAAAATTCTATCATCTATGCATATGACACTTTTTCGTAATTGATTTGGAATGTTAAATTACTTATATGACAAAGACAATGTTTTTTCTTTAATTATCCGTATTTGAAACAATATAAATAACAGGATTTTATAGCATGTAATTAAATTACTTTTTTTAAGTTGACCTTAAGCGATGTTTTTGAGTTATGCGTACTTATATATAAGTATAGTTCAATTAACTCTAAGGTTATCAGTTAGAGACACTCAAAAGCAAGAACATGTTATACCAACTTAATATAATTAAGTCAGAACAACTTTTTCTAAAACTTTGAGTATACTCTACTTAATCTATTTAATTATTTTGAACATTCGGGTTTACAGTGCAGTGAACAACTGCGGTCAAGCCAGCCGGCGCTCTGACAACAGTCAAGCCAGATGACATGTCGTTTAGCGGTGCGCACATATTCTACACATTACGGTAAAATCGAAACGAGAGGATTGCAAAACAAACGTGAGTGTCGTGGATCACTCACCTTATTCATAATTAATAGACACGTGAATACTGCTGATAAAAAACCGAACTGAACAACAAAGTAATGAAGGAAAGCTGTGCTGATGCCGATTTTCAGTCAACAGGTCAAATGAACTGGGAGATATTGAGCTACAATCCTTCATCTCTTTTACAATATTTAAAGCTAAAACAAAGAGCTGTGTTTCAGAGAGACTCTACAGTAATGGGATTCACAGGTGATTTTGAGTAAATAGGTCAAATAACCTGCAAGCTATTGAGAAAAAAAAAACTTTTTTCATAAAAATAATATTAATAAAAATTATTAGGAATATTGCCAGAGCAAACAAAGAGGTGTGTCTGCACCGGACACTGTAGTAATGTGATTCAAAGTGATCTGGAGTCAACAGGTTGAGGAACCTGGGAAAAGCAAAACACACTGAAAACTCTGGGCGGTGTCCCACATTGTCCCTCAGAATATCGCCCCTTGTCCCCCATTGGGCTCATCAGCAGGTGGTCACCCTATCCCCCTCCACGCCGCCACGCCTCGGCTCAGATCCGTGGGCGGAGTGTGACCCTGGTTCACCGTACAGATCAGAACCTGTCGGTTCTTCATCCGCTGAACCGGGACTCAGTCGACGGATCGGACAGCAGCAGCCGCCGGCAGAGGACAGACAGCTGTGGACACTATCCTGTTTCTGTCCACAGGAAGCATGAGCAGTGACGCGGAGATGGCCCAGTATGGGCCGGCAGCCATCTTTCTCCGGAAACCCGAGAAGGAGCGGGTGGAGGCCCAGAACCGGCCGTTTGACGCCAGAACCGCCTGCTTCGTGCCCGACGCCAAGGAGCTCTACATCAAGGGCGTGATCCAGAACAAGGAGGGGGGTCAGGTGACCGTGAAGACGGCCGCCGACGAGGTGAGTCCTCCACCACAGGGGCCAGGGGACAGTGTCCAGGTTCACCCAGCGTCCTCCGTTCAGTCCAGCTTTATTTACAAAGTTCTGATTACAACACAGCCATGTCCAGAAGACCCAACAGATCCACATGAGAAGACCTGCAGAACCAGGAGGAGGAGGAAGATGCTCTATAGTCTGATGTCAGAGGAGGAAGATGCTCTATAGTCTGATGTCAGAGGAGGAAGATGCTCTATAGTCTGATGTCAGAGGAGGAAGATGCTCTGTAGTCTGATGTCAGAGGAGGAAGATGCTCTATAGTCTGATGTCAGAGGAGGAAGATGCTCTATAATACATCAGTTTCTTCTAACTTGTTTCAAACTGATGATCAGAGTTGGTTTTCAGACCAGGTGATTGTCAGCTTGTTATTCTTCATGAGCCAGAGGTGGAGTTGACTTCGCCCTGTTGTTTTCACGCCCTCCACTCTGACTTCCTCCTTTCTGACTTCCTCCTCTCTCACTTCCTCCTTTCTGACTTCCTCCACTCTGACTTCCTCCTCTCTGATTTCCTCCACTCTGACTTCCTCCACTGACTTCCTCCTCTGACTTCCTCCACTGACTTCCTCCTCTGACTTCCTCCACTCTGACTTCCTCCTCTGACTTCCTCCACTCTGACTTCCTCCACTCTGACTTCCTCCTCTGACTTCCTCCACTGACTTCCTCCTCTCTGACTTCCTCCTCTGACTTCCTCCTCTGACTTCCTCCTCTCTGACTTCCTCCTCTGACTTCCTCCACTCTGACTTCCTCCTCTGACTTCCTCCACTCTGACTTCCTCCACTCTGACTTCCTCCTCTGACTTCCTCCACTGACTTCCTCCTCTCTGACTTCCTCCTCTGACTTCCTCCACTCTGACTTCCTCCACTCTGACTTCCTCCACTGACTTCCTCCACTGACTTCCTCCTCTCTGACTTTCTCTTCTGACTTTCTCTTCTGACTTCCTCCTCTCTGACTTTCTCTTCTGACTTTCTCTTCTGACTTCCTCCTCTCTGGCTTTCTCTTCTGACTTCCTCCACTGACTTCCTCCACTCTGACTTCCTCCTCTGACTTCCTCCACTCTGACTTCCTCCACTGACTTCC
>NW_021941391.1:62500-135000 GCF_902148845.1 Salarias fasciatus | reverse complement strand
GTGGCGGGAGGCGGGGACAAGAAGGAGGCGGCGCCCGGCAAGATGCAGGTGGGGGGGGCTCCATCAGGTGGAGGGGGGCTCCGTCAGGTGGGGGGGGGGCTCCGTCAGGTGGAGGGGGGGCTCCACCCTGCAGCTGAAGGAGGAGTGATCTTGGACCAGCCAGCGGTGGGTTTCGGGTTTCAGGAAGAGGCTCTGCGGTGGACCGGCTCCACCCACCTCCACCCGGCACCGCCCTGCTCCACCCGGCTCCACCCGGCACAGCCTGGCGCCCCCGTCTGGAGGGAGGATGATGGCGGAGCAGGCCGGGTTCTGATCCAAAGTGGCAGAGTCCGGATCAGCCCGGTCCCCCCCCCCCCCCGGCTCCTGGGCTGGTGGTCATAATGTTTTGGCTGATCAGCAGACACACTGGAGGACAGATCGCGGGGGAGCGGGTATCGGAGAGCCAGGTTGACAGGACCCGGGGCGGGGCTCTAATGGGCTGGTCTGGGTTTCAGGGGACCCTGGAGGACCAGATCATTTCGGCCAACCCCCTGCTGGAGGCCTTCGGGAACGCCAAGACCGTGAGGAACGACAACTCGTCCCGCTTTGTGAGTCCGGACCGCCGGGCGGCGTTCCCCCGGAAAGTGGCGCCGCTTTAATCCGGGACGTCTCGGTTCTGACAGGGCAAGTTCATCAGGATCCACTTCGGGACCACGGGGAAGCTGGCGTCTGCCGACATCGAGACATGTGAGTACTGACCGTCCAGCTGGAGGGACCGGGACAGACCGCCGGTACAGACCCTCGGTCTGCAGCCTGTCCTCTGGTCTCTGTCCTCTGGTCTCTGTCCTCTGGTTCTCTGTGGTTCTCTGTCCTCTGGTCTCTGTCCTCTGGTTCTCTGTGGTTCTCTGTCCTCTGGTCTCTGTCCTCTAGTTCTCTGTGGTTCTCTGTCCTCTGGTCTCTGCAGACCTGTTGGAGAAGTCCAGGGTGACGTTCCAGCTGAGCGAGGAGCGGAGCTACCACATCTTCTACCAGATCCAGACCGGCCACAAGCCGGAGCTCATCGGTAGGACCGGGCCGCCCGGCCTGGGGGGGCTGGGGCTCCAACCGAGGACCGGCCTGGGGGGCTGGGGCTCCAACCGGGGACCGGCCTGGGGGCTGGGGCTCCAACCGGGGACCGGCCTGGGGGGCTGGGGCTCCAACCGGGGACCGGCCTGAGTGTGTCTGTGTGTGTCGGTCCACAGAGATGCTCCTCATCACCACCAACCCCTACGACTTCCCCATGATCAGCCAGGGCCAGATCACCGTGGCCAGCATCGACGACCGCGAGGAGCTGCTGGCCACCGACGTGAGGACCGGGGGGGGGGGGGGCACTGACGTGAGGACGGGGGGGTTACTTGGTATTTGAATCCCCCCACCCCGGGGCTGGGTGGTGGGGGGTCACTGTGGACAGTTACTGGGAGCATGGATCCCCCCCAAACCAGGGCTGGGGGGTCACTGGGGGGGTCACTAGGAACATGTTTCCCCTACAGATTACTGGCTACATATCCTAAAGTGTAATCTGTAATTATTCCCTGGGATTACTCAGGTAAAGTAGTGCATTCTGAATTCTGTTGGATTACTTGGAGCTCACGGCAGATTACTCCACTGCAGCGGTTCTCGAAAGTTTTGTTCCTGAGGAGCAACAGAGAACCGGTGAGAACCTGAAGACCCCCCTTCTGCCTGTCAGACCCCGAGTGTGTCTGGACTGTCCCAGCAGACCCTCCAGCGAGGGACTCTGAAGTCCAGGTGGTGATGTCCCCTGGAGACAGGTTTAAAATGTAACTGTAACTTAATCCAGTTACTCTCTCAACATGTAACCCGGTCCGGATCAGACCCGCTCCGGATCAGAGCCGGTCCGGATCAGACCCGGGAACTCCCAGTCCGGATCAGACACGGTCCGGTTCTCATTTCTCCTTCATTTCAGGCTCTTCTGGTGGTTTTCCATTTCAGAAAATAACTCGGCTGAGATTAATGTGATCATTGTGAACGAATGAAGAGTCTGATCCACGACTCGCAGGGAGGAAGAAACAGCATCTCCATGGCAACAGCAGGACCTTTAGCATCTTTTGCTTTCTCTGAGCCAATCAGGATTAATCACAATTAATCACAGTTAATCACAGTTAATCACAGTTAATCTCACCCTGCCTCCATGATGAGTTGTGATGAAACCCTAACAGAATGAATGAATGAGTGAGTTCATGTACTTCGGCTGCTCCTCGGTTCGCAGACGGCCACCGACGTCCTTGGCTTCACCAACGACGAGAAGATGTCCATCTACAAGCTGACGGGCGCCGTGATGCATTATGGGAACATGAAGTTCAAGCAGAAGCAGCGGGAGGAGCAGGCGGAGCCGGACGGCACCGAGGGTGAGTGTCCCCCCCGGGCCCCCCCGGCCCACGAGGACTCTCACCCTCGGTGAGAGTGAGAGTCCTCCCGGCACGCCGGGGGCGCGGGCGCGGCCGGAGCTGACGGTGCTGTCTCTCAGTGGCAGATAAGGTGGCCTTCCTGATGGGGCTGAACTCAGCCGACCTGCTGAAGGGGCTCTGCTACCCCCGCGTCAAGGTGGGCAACGAGTACGTCACCAAAGGACAGACCGTCCCCCAGGTACGGCGGGGGGTGTCGGGGGGGGGGAGGCAGGAAGTGGTGAAATGTCACAGCTCAGTCTGATCAGTCTGCTGCACCTCAATTTTAATTGTATTGAACTCATTTTGGATTCTAAAGACAAAGAATTGAAAATGACTGTCCAGCATTCAGGACTCGCCATCTGTCCAGCAGGACACGCGGGTCTCCCGGGACAGATCGGCGTCCTGACCGGACTTTCAGATGATGATATAAAGTTTCTGCTCAGATGGACGCCAGCTTCACAGCGTCCAGCAGAACTGAGGAAAATTAACCGGATGTAAAAATGTTGACTGACGGAGACAAGGAGGATGTCCTGACAGGAGGACCTCCTGATCTGGGTCCAGTCCACAGCTCTGACCGAAGCTCCGCCCCCCTCACCAGGTCACCAATGCGGTCAGCGCTCTGGCCAAGTCCGTGTATGAGAAGATGTTCCTGTGGATGGTGATCCGGATCAACGAGATGCTGGACACCAAGCAGCCCCGGCAGTTCTTCATCGGAGTCCTGGACATCGCCGGATTTGAGATCTTTGACGTGAGTCTGGACTCTGGGTTCTCTGCTGCACAGGTCTTAGTTCCGCTCTAGTCCTGATGGAACCCGTCCTGGTGTCTCAGTACAACAGCATGGAGCAGCTCTGCATCAACTTCACCAACGAGAAGCTGCAGCAGTTCTTCAACCACCACATGTTCGTGCTGGAGCAGGAGGAGTACAAGAAGGAGGGCATCGACTGGGAGTTCATCGACTTCGGCATGGACCTGGCCGCCTGCATCGAGCTCATCGAGAAGGTAGCAGGAGGAAGATGCTCTAAAGGCTGGTGTCAGAGGAGGAAGATGCTCTTTAGTCTGATTCTAGAGGAGGAAGATGCTCTATAGTCTGATGTCAGAGGAGGAAGATGCTCTTTAGTCTGATGTCAGAGGAGGAAGATGCTCTATAGTCTGGTGTCAGAGGAGGAAGATGCTCTATAGTCTGGTGTCAGAGGAGGAAGATGCTCTATGATGTGACGTTGTCTCCTCTCCAGCCGATGGGGATCTTCTCCATCCTGGAGGAGGAGTGCATGTTCCCCAAGGCCTCCGACACATCCTTCAAGAACAAGCTGTACGACCAGCACCTGGGGAAGAACAACGCCTTCCAGAAGCCCAAGGTGGTGAAAGGCAAGCCCGAGGCCCACTTCACGCTGGTGCACTACGCCGGCACGGTGGACTACAACATCAGCGGCTGGCTGGAGAAGAACAAGGACCCGCTCAACGAGTCGGTGGTGCAGCTCTACCAGAAGTCCTCCATGAAGCTGCTGGCCTACCTGTACGCCTCCTTCTCCGGCGCCGAAGCAGGTAGAGTGTGTTCTGAAGAGGAGTGTGTGTTCTGAAGTGGGGTGATCCAGCGGGTGATCTAGTGGGGTGATCCAGTGGGTGATCCAGTGAGGTGATCAGTGGGTGATCTATTGGGGTGATCTAGTGGATTGATCTATTGGGGTGATCTAGTGGAGTGATCCAGTGGGTGATCTAGTGGGGTGATCTAGTGGGGTGATCAAGCGGGTGATCTAGTGGGGTGATCAAGCATGTGATCCGGTGGGTGATCTAGTGGGTGATCCAACAGCTGATCTAGTGGGGTGATCAAGCATGTGATCCGGTGGGTGATCTAGTGGGTGATCCAACAGCTGATCTAGTGGGGTGATCCAGCGGGTGATCTAGTGGGTGATCCAGCTGCTCATGGCACCTTCTGCTGTTTCTTCCTGGCAGAATCCGGTGGTGAGGCTGGAAAAGGAGGGAAGAAAGCGGCGAAGAAGAAGGGCGGCTCGTTCCAGACGGTGTCGGCAGTGTTCAGGGTATGGTCCTGATCCAGATTAACTGTGTTCAGGGTACGGTCTTGATCCAGATTCACTGTGTTCAGGGTACAGTCCTGATCCAGATTCACTGTGTTCAGGGTACAGTCCTGATCCAGATTCACTGTGTTCAGGGTACGGTCCTGATCCAGATTCACTGTGTTCAGGGTACAGTCCTGATCCAGATTCACTGTGTTCAGGGTACGGTCCTGATCCAGATTCACTGTGTTCAGGGTACAGTCCTGATCCAGATTCACTGTGTTCAGGGTACGGTCCTGATCCAGATTCACTGTGTTCAGGGTACAGTCCTGATCCAGATTCACTGTGTTCAGCGTATGGTCCTGATCCAGATTCACTGTGTTCAGGGTACGGTCCTGATCCAGATTCACTGTGTTCAGGGTACGGTCCTGATCCAGATTCACTGTGTTCAGCGTACGGTCCTGATCCAGATTCACTGTGTTCAGGGTACAGTCCTGATCCAGATTCACTGTGTTCAGGGTACGGTCCTGATCCAGATTCACTGTGTTCAGCGTACGGTCCTGATCTGGACTTCACAGTGTTCAGGGTACGGTCCTGATCCGGATTCACTGTGTAGTCCGGATTCACTGAAACACCTCGGTCAGGTTCTGTTTCATTGCCGAAATTCAAGCGAGGAAAGTCCTTCATGTTTTCTCGCTGATATTCTCGTGTTTTTTAACTTTGACGAATCGATGCTTCTTCGCCTGCCGACAGTCTTGAGGGGATTCTGTCCCCCCAGGCCGCCGCCGGGTGGGGGGGGGGGGACTGTATGTTCTGTCTGGCTAAGAAACCCAGACCGACTGCCAGAGGTCCAGATCAGAGTCTGACGGCAGAACCGCCTGCACCAATCAGAGAGCAGCTCTCTGAACCCTGGTGTCAGGACCAGGAGGGTCTGGATCTGTTCCAACTGAGAGTGGTGAAGGATTCGGGGAAGTTGGCTTCCCTCTGGATTGGGGCGCTGCCCTCCGTCTGGGACCGCCGGTCTTGGTTCTGAGCGGCGGTTCAGGTGTTGGTCCTCCGGTGTTTTGCAGGAGAACCTGGGGAAGCTGATGACCAACCTGAGGAGCACCCACCCCCACTTCGTCCGCTGCCTGATCCCCAACGAGGTCAAGACTCCAGGTACAGCCGCCTCCCCGGGCGCCCCCCGCCCCCCGCGGTCCGGTCTGGTCTGGTCCTGATGCCATGTGTCCTGCCGCCGTCCAGGCATCATGGACAACCACCTGGTCATCCACCAGCTGCGCTGCAACGGCGTGCTGGAGGGAATCCGCATCTGCAGGAAGGGCTTCCCCAGCAGGATCCTCTACGCAGACTTCAAGCAGAGGTAGCGCCGCGTCCTGCTCCCCGCCGTGCAACCCGTCCCACCGGTGCTGAACCGTCCCGGTCCTCGCTCAGGTACCGGATCCTCAACGCCAGCGCCATCCCCGAGGGACAGTTCATGGACGGGAAGAAGGCCTCAGAGAAGCTGCTGGGCTCCATCGACGTGGACCACACCCAGTACCGCTTCGGCTCCACCAAGGTAAACCTCCCACATTTTCCGGTTCCGTTGGGACACAATGATGGCTTCTGCCAGGAACCGGCCCAGGTCAGAGTTTGCACAGTGTTCCCGTCTCTTCCTGCTGCTGTGGCGTCTTGGAAAGACCTGGACGCCCAACGGCCCTTTCTGAGAACCACTGAGACGCCAGATGGACCATTTACCAGGTTTTCACTGCAGTCTGTGACTCCAGGGGGGCAGTGGACGTCTCACCTTCACAAGGTTGCAGGTTCAATTCCTCATCCACCCTGTTCATGCACAGAGGTGTCCTGGTGGTAGACGGAGCTCTTCCAGTCTCTCTGATCGGACTGATATGGTGAAATCATATGAAAGGGGGGAACTGTTAGGTTTATACTTTAATCAGCACCACTACCCTGGAACAGCTGTACTGACGGCTGTGACACTTGTTCCTGAGAGAACTGCACCAAGGTTCTGAGATGTTCTGCTGAAGTGTAAACACACCCACATGTTCCGGAGACACCAACACACACACACACACACCAGTGTTCCAAACATCCTGGTCAGGATGTCAGCTCTCGGTCGGCAGCTGACATCAACACCAAACTGTCCAACTGTGAACAAAGTCCAGCCTCTCTGCCGGGCTCCGCCCAGAAGAAGATGGACTAAAGCTCCGTCTCTGAACCATCAGGATCCTTTCGGGGTGAAATCCTGCGGATCTTTCCCTGTGAGGTCCAGCTGAGCATCACATCTGGCTGTACTGAAATAAACGGCAACAATCTGAAGCCAGTCGTTTTGGCGTTCTTCATACCAAGCATAGGATCACAGAACCGGGTGGAGTCAGCCGGACGGAAACTGGAGGACACACACACACACACACACACACACACACACACACACACACACACACACACACACACTAGAGGCATGGTGTGCCTGCAGTATGTAGAACCCTGTGGACTGGTTCCTCATGGACACGCTGGTCCCTGTAACTGCATGTTCTTCAGGTGTTCTTCAAAGCCGGCCTGCTGGGAACTCTGGAGGAGCTGCGGGACGAGAAGCTGGCCTCGCTGGTGACCCAGACCCAGGCCGTGTGCCGCGGGTACCTGATGAGGAAAGAGTTCTCCAACCTCATCGCGCAGAGGTGCGGTCCGGACCCCATCCCGGCGGAACGTGGTCCGAACCGGGCCCTGAACCGCCGCTCTGCCTGTTGCAGGGACTGCGTCTGGATCCTGCAGTACAACCTGCGCTCCTTCATGAACGTCAAGCACTGGCCCTGGATGAAGCTGTTCTTCAAGATCAAGCCGCTGCTGAAGAGCGCCGAGACGGAGAAGGAGATGGCCACCATGAAGGAGGACTTCGTCCGCTGCAAGGAGGACCTGCTGAAGTCCGAGTCCCGGAGGAAGGAGCTGGAGGAGAAGATGGTCTCTCTGCTGCAGGAGAAGAACAACCTCCTGCTGCAGGTCCAGTCAGTGAGTATGGACGGCCTCCGCCTCCACCCGCCCCCGCCCCCGCCCGCCTCCACTCAGCACTGCCCCCCCAGGACTCGGAGAACCTGTGCGACGCCGAGGAGCGCTGCGAAGGTCTGATCAAGAGCAAGATCCAGCTGGAGGCCAAGCTGAAGGAGGTGACGGAGCGGCTGGAGGACGAGGAGGAGACCAACGCCGAGCTGACCGCCAAGAAGAGGAAGCTGGAGGACGAGTGCTCCGAGCTGAAGAAGGACATCGACGACCTGGAGGTCACGCTGGCCAAGGTGGAGAAGGAGAAGCACGCCACGGAGAACAAGGTGCGTGATTCCCGCCGTCTCCACGCCTCCGGCGCCGCCTGCTGCTTCCAGACCGTCAGGAATCAGCTGAGTCAGCGCCTCCGCCACGACGCACCTCACTCATAGAGTCCAGCAGAGGGACCTGGTACCCGGTCTGTGGTGTGTGTTTCTATGGCGCCTGTGCACCGCCATCTTGTGCCCGTTGACATGTGGACCAGTGGTCAGCCAGTCATTGGAGGGACTGGGGGGAGGGGCGGGGCAGGGCGGGGGCGGGGTCTGAATACTCATAGAGATGACTGAAATGTGCACCAATGGAGAGAAACAGAATTCAGCTGAAGTTTCTCTGAGGCTCACACTGACGTTAAAGCAGAACCACGTAACTGTTGTTCTGGCGCTCCCCCTACTGGTCTCCTGTGAAAGCCCCCCCCCCCCCCCCCCCCCCCCCCCCCGCAGAGAGCCTCCCACTCCTGTGTCCTTTTTTTTTGCTCGTCAAAGGTTCTTTCTGTCTAGTTGGTTCTGCCGTGGTGAGCAGCTCAGGGTGGCGTTATCCCTGTCCTCCGTCTGAGCGCCGTCAGCAGGTCTGTTCTCTCAGATGTCGTTGGGTCGCCCCTCTGAAAGTTGCAAGTGCTGTTTTCAGGACACAGACCCCGGGGGGGGGGCGGCGGCAATCACAGCCAAGTCTCTGTTTACCCCCACAGGGATTCTGACAAACATTTACTGAGGTAAAAAAAGTTGCGTAGTTCTGCTTTAAAAGAACACAAAGTCTGTTTTCCATGATGGCTGCTTTAAGAAACCTTAAAATATATTAACACTCTCCATGTGAATCAATATGGCCGCCTCCAGGCAAGACGTGGCTCAGCGGTCCAGGTGGAGACACGGTTCTCCAGTGAGTCTCAGTACCACCAGAAAATCCCGATGTTAAACCTGGAGGGGAAAGGGCCAGAGCTCACAAACTCAGAATAAATCCTCCAGAACGTGGCTGTGATCAGGAACCGGGCCGTGACTGTGTGCAGGTGAAGAACCTGATGGAGGAGCTGTCCGGCCAGGACGAGAACATCGCCAAGCTGAGCAAGGAGAAGAAGGCCCTGCAGGAGGCGCACCAGCAGAGCCTGGACGACCTGCAGGCCGAGGAGGACAAGGTCAACTCGCTGTCCAAGGCCAAGGCCAAGCTGGAGCAGCAAGTGGACGACGTGAGGACGAGGGCGAGCCCGCCGCCGCCGTGCTAACCGCCGGCGCCGCCGTGCTAACCGCCAGTGCCGCCGTGCTAACCGCCACCGTGCTGACCGCCGCCGTGCTAACCGCCGCCGTGCTAACCGCCGCCGTGCTAACTGCCGCCGTGCTGACTGCCGCCGTGCTGACTGCCGCCGTGCTGACCACCGCCGTGCTAACCGCTGCCGTGCTGACCGCCGCTGTGCTGACCGCCGCCGTGCTAACCGCCACCGTGCTAACCGCCACCGTGCTAACCGCTGCCGTGCTAACTGCCGCCATGCTAACTGCTGTCCTTCCCCAGCTGGAGGGCTCACTGGAGCAGGAGAAGAAGGTCCGCATGGACCTGGAGCGAGCCAAGCGCAAGCTGGAGGGGGACCTGAAGCTGAGTCAGGAGTCCCTGATGGACCTGGAGAACGACAAGCAGCAGTCCGAGGAGAAGATCAAGAAGTGAGCCGCCAGCCAGACCGCTACGGGACGGGAGATCGGGAGGATCAGGTGACGGGAGATGAATCCCTCTGCTGTCTCCACAGGAAGGAGTTCGAGAACAACCAGCTGGTCAGCAAGATGGCAGACGAGCAGGCGATCAGCAACCAGCTGCAGAAGAAGATGAAGGAGCTCCATGTAACCGGCCTCAGGTCCAACCCGGCCCCTGTCAGACCGCCGGACCGGCGCTACAGGAGTCTTCTGCTGTCTGCAGGCTCGCATCGAGGAGCTGGAGGAGGAGGTGGAGGCCGAGCGCGCCGTCCGGGCCAAGGTGGAGAAGCAGCGGTCCGACCTGGCCCGGGAGGTGGAGGAGGTCAGCGAGCGGCTGGAGGAGGCGGGCGGAGCCACCGCTGCCCAGATCGAGATGAACAAGAAGCGCGAGGCGGAGTTCCTGAAGCTGCGGCGCGACCTGGAGGAGTCCACGCTGCAGCACGAGGCCACCGCCGCCGCGCTGCGCAAGAAGCAGGCGGACGGCGTGGCGGAGCTGGGCGAGCAGATTGACAACCTGCAGCGCGTCAAGCAGAAGCTGGAGAAGGAGAAGAGCGAGCTGCGGATGGAGATCGACGACCTGGCGTCCAACATGGAGGGCGTGGCCAAGGCCAAGGTGAGCAGCCGGCGTCCCCGGGGCCCGTACGGGACCGGACCGGGAGCTCCGAGGTCCAGACGGGCCAGGACAGCTGAGGCAGGTTCTCTGCAGGGTAGAGGAGGGTCCAGAATCTCAGGGTCCGTCACAGCAGGAGGCTCAGACACAGACTCCACTAGAACAGATCTGTAGAAGAACAGGAAGCGCCGGCGATGCTGCAGAACTCCAGAACTCCAGAACTCCATGTCTGACTGGACTCGATGCTTCAGGTCCACCTGGAGAAGACCTGCCGCTCCCTGGAAGACCAGCTGCTGGAGCTGAAGACCAAGAACGACGAGCAAGTGAGGCAGATCTCAGATCTGTCCAACCAGAGGGCTCGGTTCCAGACGGAGAACGGTGAGTCCGTCCCTCCTGGAAAACGGTCCGACTCGGACTGAAAGTGAGGAAATGTTTTTGTCGTCGCAGCCGAGTTTTCCCGGCAGATGGAGGAGAGAGAGAGTCTGATCTCCCAGCTGACTCGAGGGAAGCAGGGCTTCACCACCCAGATCGACGAGCTGAAGCGTCTGATCGAGGAGGAGACCAAGGTGGGCCCCGCCTCGGCCCCGCCCCCGGCCCCGGCCCCGGCCCCGCCTCGGTCCCGGCCCCACCAGCCCGTCCTCCGCCAACACCGTCCCGCTCCTGTCTCTGCAGGCGAAGAACGCCCTGGCCCACGGCCTGCAGTCGGCCCGCCACGACGGCGACCTGCTGAGGGAGCAGCTGGAGGAGGAGCAGGAGGCCAAGGCGGAGCTGCAGAGGGCGCTGTCCAAGGCCAACGGCGAGGTGGCGCTGTGGAGGAACAAATATGAGACGGATGCCATCCAGCGCACCGAGGAGCTGGAGGAGGCCAAGTACCGGGCTCGGCCGGAGGGGGGCCGGGGGGGCGGGGTTTAGGGAGGGTGTCCTGGGGGGGTTCAGGGGGTTCAGGGGGCGGAGCCACTGAGGTCCAGGGGATTGAGGCAGGAAATTTAAGAAAACACCTCAGTCCTCAGCATGAGGTCGGGTTTCGGTTCCACTCAGCTTTTACTGTTATTTAGTTTGGAGCAGCTCGTCTGTGATCTGGACCATCTGTGATCCGGATCTTCTGTGTTCCAGGTCGTCTGTGATCCGGATCATCTGTGATCTGGATCGTCTGTGATCTGGATCTTCTGTGTTCCAGGTCGTCTGTGATCCGGATCGTCTGTGATCTGGATCGTCTGAAGTCTTTATCAGGAGTGAAAATAGAAGTTCTTTGCCGACAGGAAGAAGCTGGCGCAGCGCCTCCAAGAGGCCGAAGAGCAGATCGAAGCCGTCAACTCCAAGTGTGCATCTCTGGAGAAGACCAAGCAGCGGCTGCAGAACGAGATGGAGGACCTGATGGTGGACGTGGAGCGGTCCAACAGCCTGGCCGCCACGCTGGACAAGAAGCAGAGGAGCTTTGACAAGGTTCTCCTCTGTAATCACCATGAACCCTCCAGGAGAACCGTCCACACAACGTTCTCCAGGTTCTCCAGGTTCGCCTGGAAGCGTTTCTCACCGGCGTTGGCTTGTTCCAGGTTTTGGCGGAGTGGAAGCAGAAGTACGAGGAGTCGCAGGCGGAGCTGGAAGGCACTCAGAAGGAGTCGCGGTCCCTCAACACCGAGCTCTTCAAGCTGAAGAACTCGTACGAGGAGGCTCTGGACCACCTGGAGACCATGAAGAGGGAGAACAAAAACCTGCAGCGTGAGTGACCCCCCGCCGAGCCGGCCGCCGTTCCCCGTCCGTCCCGGTCCAACACCACACTCTGTGACCGCAGAGGAGATCTCAGACCTGACCGAGCAGCTGGGGGAAACCGGCAAGTCCGTCCACGAGCTGGAGAAGTTCAGGAAGCAGGTGGAGGTGGAGAAGTGCGACATGCAGACGGCGCTGGAGGAGGCGGAGGTGAGGCAGCGGCGGCCGGCGGCGCGGTGGCCGGCAGGGTGACAGCGCCCCGCTAACGGTCCGCCGTCTGGTCCAGGCCTCTTTGGAGCAGGAGGAGTCCAAGATCCTCCGCGTCCAGATGGACCTGAACCAGATCAAGGCCGAGGTGGACCGGAAGGTGGCGGAGAAGGACGAGGAGATGGACCAGATGAAGAGGAACCACCAGAGGGCGATGGAGTCCATGCAGGCCACGCTGGACGCCGAGGTCCGGAGCCGCAACGACGCCCTGAGGGTGAAGAAGAAGATGGAGGGAGACCTGAACGAGATGGAGATCCAGCTGAGCCACGCCAACCGGCAGGCGGCCGAGGCCCAGAAGCAGCTGAGGAACCTCCAGGGCCAGCTCAAGGTACTCCCCGTGACGCACCGCCACCGGGCACCCAGACCGGGTACTGGCACCGGCACCGGGCACTGGCACCGGCACCGGGTACTGGCGCCGGCACCGGGCACCGGCACCGGGTATTGCCACCGGGCACCGGCACCGGGTATTGGCAGCACCGGCACCTGGCACCGGCACCGGGCACCGGTCCTCGGCCCAAACCGCACCCAGCATTCACGACCAAGCTCAATCTGGTTTCCAGGACACCCAGATCCACCTGGACGACGCCGGCCGGAGCCAGGACGACATGAAGGAGCAGGCGGCCATGATGGAGCGCCGCACGGCCCTGCTGACGGCGGAGGTGGAGGAGCTCCGGGCCGTGGTGGAGCAGACGGAGCGCAGCAGGAAGATGGCGGAGCAGGAACTGGTGGACGCCAGCGAGCGCGCCGGACTCCTGCACTCCCAGGTAAGACGTCCGCTCCACCGTCCTGGCGTCCCGGCGGCTCACCGGAACGTGGCGTCCGCAGAACACCAGCCTGCTGAACACCAAGAAGAAGCTGGAGGCCGACGTCACGCAGCTGCACGGGGAGATCGAGGAGGCGGTCCAGGAGGCGCGCAATGCCGAGGAGAAGGCCAAGAAGGCCATCACCGATGTAAGCCGCCGCCGCTTCGCTGATCCCGGCTGACGGCACGCAGCAGGATGACCGCCGGCGTGCAAACCGCAGGCGGCCATGATGGCCGAGGAGTTGAGGAAGGAGCAGGACACCAGCGCTCACCTGGAGAGGATGAAGAAGAACCTGGAGGGGACGGTGAAGGACCTGCAGCATCGCCTGGACGAGGCCGAGAACCTGGCCATGAAGGGCGGCAAGAAGCAGCTGCAGAAGCTGGAGGCCCGGGTACGAAGCAGAACCTCAGAAACCAGGAAACCAGTGAACCAGGAGCAGGGGCTGGGTTCAGATCCACATGTTCTTTTCATCAACATCAATGAACAGACTAGAAATTCAAAAAGAGGCATAAAATGAGCATTTTCCAGAGACAGCACTTAGGCTCTGCCCCCAGCCCAGACACAGAGGAGAGAGCATGATAGACTCCAAAACTAAATGAAATAAACCAACAGTGTTTGTGAGATGAAACTCCACTAAAGAGCAGAGAAATAGCCCCGAGGAGGCGGATCTTAGTCACCATTCCACCAATCAGTGATTAACAGTATAAATGAATGACATGAGAGGCAAACAGCCAGCGCCGTCCGGGTGACTTTGACTTAGCATCCATTAGCGTGCTAGCATAGCATCTGTTAGTGACTCGACTGAGGTCAGAAAGAAATTGATTGATCTTGATTGAAATTTATTACAACAAAAACACACACAAGCGCACATCAGACACTCTGATGACGTCATCAGAGAGAGAGAGAGTGACGCACTCAAAAGCGCACATCAGAGACACTCTGATGATGTCATCAGAGAGAGAGGCTGATGATGTCATCAGAGAGAGAGACACACTCAAACGCACACATCAGAGACACCCTGATGATGTCATCAGACAGAGAGAGAGACACTGATGACATCATCAGAGTGTCTCTGATGTCATCAGAGACACTCTGATGATGTCATCAGACAGAGAGAGACACTGATGACATCATCAGAGAGAGAGAGAGAGAGACACTGATGACGTCTTCAGAGAGTGACGTACTCTCCGTTTGGTGTTTCTCAGTCAGTGTTGCTGAAAAGTCAGCTTTTTGAAATCAGGACTCCAGATCCTGCAGTAGCGCCAGCTAGTGGCCCAACATTGCAACACTCCACGTTTCTGCCGTCTCTGTGGAAACAGACAGCATTGTGGGAAGTTGACTCTGGACTCTGGTCCTGGACCCGGTTCCAGGTGCGCGAGCTGGAGACGGAGCTGGAGGCGGAGCAGAGGCGCGGCTCCGAGGCCATCAAGGGCGTCCGCAAGTACGAAAGGAAGATCAAGGAGCTGACCTACCAGGTGAGGCTCCGCCCCTCCTCCTCCAACCCCCCACAAACCCCCCACAAACCCCCCACAAACATCCTACAAACCCCACTCTGCTCCAGTCTGAGGAGGACAAGAAGAACAACGTCCGTCTGCAGGACCTGGTGGACAAACTGCAGATGAAGATGAAGGCCTACAAGAGGCACGCCGAGGAGGCGGTGAGTCCTGCTGCCCCCTCCTCTCTGCCCCCCCCCCCCCCCCCCCCTCTCTTCTCTTCTCCTCTCCTTCCGTTTCCGGTGGGTGTGTGAGTGGTGGGTGTGTGAGTGGTGGTGGGTGTGTGAGTGGTGGTGGGTGAGTGGTGGTGGTGGATGTATGAGTGGTGGTGGGTGTGTGAGTGGTGGTGGGTGAGTGGTGGTGGTGGATGTGTGAGTGGTGGGTGTGTGAGTGGTGGTGGGTGTGTGAGTGGTGGTGGGTGAGTGGTGGTGGTGGATGTGTGAGTGGTGGGTGTGTGAGTGGTGGTGGGTGTGTGAGTGGTGGGTGTGTGAGTGGTGGTGGGTGTGTGAGTGGTGGGTGTGTGAGTGGTGGTGGGTGTGTGAGTGGTGGTGGGTGGGTGTGTGAGTGGTGGTGGGTGTGTGAGTGGTGGTGGGTGTGTGAGTGGTGGTGGTGGGTGTGTGAGTGGTGGGTGTGTGAGTGGTGGTGTGTGAGTGGTGGTGGTGGGTGTGTGAGTGGCGGTGGGTGTGTGAGTGGTGGTGTGTGAGTGGTGGTGGTGGGTGTGTGAGTGGCGGTGGGTGTGTGAGTGGTGGGTGTGTGAGTGGTGCTGGGTGTGTGAGTGGTGGTGGGTGTGTGGTGGTGGTGGGTGTGTGAGTGGTGGGTGTGTGAGTGGTGGTGTGTGAGTGGTGGGTGTGTGTGAGTGGTGGTGTGTGAGTGGTGGTGGGTGTGTGAGTGGCTCGGAGTTTGAAGGGTGTCTTTTTGTCCCGGTTTGGTTTTCGTGGCTTTTCTCCTCTCTTCGCATGATCAAGGTAAGTCAGCCTTTTTCTCTGCGAGCTTGGTTGGGTGGTCCGTGGCCTCCGGGAGGAATGGCGTCCTCTGGGACGCCGCCTCCGTCTGTCCAGCAGGGTGTGAGGATCGTGCCCCTGGAGGAGGTTCTGCTGGCGGTCGGTGAGCAGGTAGAACATGAGAACCTGTTGTTTGCTTCGCGGATGAACAGAGCTGTGGTTGTTTTCCTGAAGGAGGAGGCTCATGTCTCTAAGGTAGCTGAGAGTGGAGGGATCATCAGGGAGGCTTTAGTGCAGGTTTCCCCGCTCTCGGTTCCGTCTACACGGGTCACTGTGTCCGGTGTTCCACCGTTTATCTCCGATGAGTCGCTCGCTGGCGAGCTCCGGAGGTTTGGAAAGTTCAGTTTTTAATCTGGGCTGTGGAGACGTGAAGCTGAAACACGTGCAGTCACTGAGGAGGCAGGTCTTCATGTTCCTGGACTCGCCTCCTAGACGCTGGAGGGTTCCTTCAGGGTGAGGCCCGGGGACGGGTCCTACCCGGGGCAGCGAGCTCTGGACGGCTGAGATGCTTCCAGTGTGGAGATGTGGGGCAGAAACGTGCTGCGTGTCCACATAGGAAGGACGGTGCAGCTGGACGGGGGCCTGCCGCGGGCGGCGCTGCCGCCGCTGCAGATGGTGCTCCTGTGGGTGGTGCTCCAGCGGGTGGTGCTCCTGCAGTGGTGCTCCAGCGGGTGGTGCTCCAGCGGTGGTGCTCCTGCGGTGGTGCTCCTGCAGTGGTGCTCCAGCGGGTGGAGCTCCAGTGGGTGGTGCTCCTGTGGTGGTGCTCCTGCGGGTGGTGCTCCGGCGGGTGGTGCTCCAGCGGGTGGAGCTCCAGCGGGTGGTGCTCCAGCGGGTGGAGCTCCAGCGGGTGGTGCTCCTGTGGTGGTGCTCCTGCGGGCGGTGCTCCGGCGGGTGGTGCTCCAGCGGGTGGAGCTCCAGCGGGCGGTGCTCCTGCAGTGGTGCTCCAGCGGGTGGAGCTCCAGTGGGTGGTGCTCCTGCAGTGGTGCTCCAGCGGTGGTGCTCCTGCAGTGGTGCTCCAGCGGGTGGTGCTCCAGCGGTGGTGCTCCTGCGGTGGTGCTCCTGCGGTGGTGCTCCTGCAGTGGTGCTCCTGCAGTGGTGCTCCAGCGGGTGGAGCTCCTGCAGTGGTGCTCCAGCGGGTGGAGCTCCTGCGGTGGTGCTCCTGCAGTGGTGCTCCTGCAGTGGTGCTCCAGCGGGTGGAGCTCCAGCGGGTGGAGCTCCAGTGGATGGTGCTCCTGTGGTGGTGCTCCTGCGAGCGGTGCTCCGGCGGGTGGTGCTCCAGTGGGTGGTTCTCCAGCGGGTGGTGCTCCTGCGGCCGCTGCGGCGGGCGGGTCCGTTGGGACCGGCGTTGCGGCGTGCGGCGATGCTGAACTCTCTGCCGCTGAACTGGAGCCAGGAAGGCGCGGGGTGAAGAGGGGGATTTGGAACCAGGGTCCAGAGCAGGACTGTCCCGGTCTAAGCAGCAGGCTCCTGAGGAGGAGGAGGACCCGGCGGCTCCCGGTCTGCAGCTGAGATCCAGTCTCAGGCTGCAGAGGAGGAAGACTCCGTGTGTTCTGGTGTGGAGAGCAATGTAAACATGAAGCATCAACCAGCCAGGGTCCAGCTGAGGCTGAGGTGGAGTTTGACTCTGATTCTGATACAGTTTCTGTTTGTGGAAGCAACAGGAACAAGGACGATCTCTACTCTTTAAAGGATATTAATGATTTCCTGGATGCAACTTATAAGAAATCTGTGAAAGTGAGTGACTACTTCAGTGACACTGATAAATTCATCAAATCCGTGGACATGCTGAAGAGACTGGTTGGTTTTGACCTGCTGGACGAGAGGAAACGTTTTCGTTTGAAAAAGCACATCACCACATTGAGGAAGTCACAAAACGTCCGACCTGCTCGTAGAGTGAAGAAGGAATATGATCATGTGTCACTCGGTGCTTCTCCTTCTTTACTGTTCTGTGTTCTTCTCTCCGTTTCCTTCGGCTCACCTGAACATGTGGAGCCTTGAAGCAGGATCACTAAACAGCAGAGGAGGAGGAGGAGGAGGGAGAAGGGCTGTAGCTTCAGAGGTCTCCACTCAGAGGACAGTGGACGTCCTCTTTCTGCAGGAGACTCATACTACTGCAGCGGATGAGACAGACTGGGGGTTATGGTGGGGGGAGTGGGGGGGTTATGGTGGAGGGAGTGGAGGGGGGTTATGGTGGGAGGAGTGGGGGGGGTTATGGTGGTGGGTGGAGGGAGGGTTATGGTGGGGGAGTGGAGGGGGGGTTATGGTGGGGGAGTGGGGGGGTTATGGTGGGGGGAGTGGGGGGGTTATGGTGGGGGGAGTGGGGGGGTTATGGTGGGGGGATTGGGGGGGTTATGGTGGTGGGTGGAGGGAGGGTTATGGTGGGGGGAGTGGAGGGGGGGTTATGGTGGGGGGAGTCGGGGGGGTTATGGTGGTGGGTGGAGGGAGGGTTATGGTGGGGGGAGTGGAGGGGGGGTTATAGTGGGGGCCCTTTCTCCCTGAGTCACGACACCAACTTCAGTGCAGGGGTAGCTGTTTTGTTTAATCCGTCTATTAATGTGACAATTGAATCTTCTCCTGAGGTGGTGAAGGTCGACTCTTAATTGTCACGGCAGAAATAGAGAGCTCTGTTTCCTGTTTTGTAAATATCTCTGCTCCAAGCCGTGGCCCACAGAGGGTTGGTTCTTTCACATCGCTGAAGAACCAGCTGGCTGACCGTCATCAGGAGCAGCTCGGTATCGGTGGTGATTTCAGCTGCACAGTGAACTTTACAGTGGACAGAACAGGTTAGGAGCCCCGCCCACAGCCGGCTCACAGCCTTCACAGTGTTATTGTACACCTGGATCTCTTGGACTCCTGGAGGGTGAAGCATCCACAGTCCAGACAGTAACATGGCTGAGGGCTGGTAGCAGCAGGGTGGGTGCAGCCAGGCTAGAGAGGTTCTACATCTCGCAGAACCTGAGCTCCGGACTGATTCGCAGCAGCATCGACCCGCTTGGGTTCACTGATCACCATCTAGTCCCTGTTGAACTGGTCAGCTGACCGGGGGAAAGGGTTAAGTCACACTGGTTCTTCAATAATAAACTCTTGTTGGATAGCGCTTTCTGTCAGGGCTTCAACAACTTCTGGGTAGACTGGAGGGAGAAGAAAGGGAGCTTAGCTGTTCGACTCAGTGGTGGGAAGTTGGGAAAGCACAGATTGGTGTTTTGTGTTCAGTTCAGTTCTCTTTCTACGGTCAGAGTGAAGGCTGCAGTTCAGGAGCTCGAGGCCGGCATTAAGAACCCGGAGGAGGGCCTGAACAGAGACTCTGATCCCACTGTGGGTCGTTTGCAGCGAGAGGAAAGGTTGGAGCTGGGCTCTTTCCTGCAAGAACAAGTGAAGGGGGCTCTTGTCAGGTCTCGCTTCCTTCAGCTGAAAGACATGGACGCTCCAACCTCCTCCTTCTTCCATCTGGAGAGATCGGCGGCACAGAGGAAGCAGATGAACTGCCTTAAACTCCCCAGTGGGATTGTGACCACCAGCCCAGGCCAGATGAGGAACCAGGCGGTGGATTTTTACTCCGGACTCTTCAGGGCTGAGCAGTGCAGCGTGGCGTGTCGGGGGGAGCTCCTGGACGGAGGAGGAAGCCGAGCTGGACTGTGAGCTGACCCTGGAGGAGTCGACAGCTGCCGTCCATCAGCTGGCATCAGGACGGGCGCCGGGGACTGATGGTTTCTCCACTGACTTCCTGAAGCGGTTCTGGACTGTTCTTGGACCTGATCTGCATGCTGTCCTGCTGGAATGCTTCAGAGCAGGATCCCTCCCTACTTCCTGTCGGCGAGCTGTCCTTTCGCTCCTTCCGAAGAAGGGAGACCTGGCCTTACTGAAGACCTGGAGGCCGGTGGCCCTGCTCTGCTGGAACTATAAAGAGCTCTCTCGAGCTTTGTCGAACAGACTCAAAACTTCCTTGGTCAGGTTGAACACAGGGACCAACCCTACTGTGTGCTGATGGAACCGTCAGGAACAACACTGTTCTGTTGCGGGGTGTTACTGATGTTTGTTCTTCTGACAGTACTGTCGGTCTTGGCATTGTGAGTCTGGACCAGGAGAAGGTTTTTGACAGAGTGGATCACAGCAGTTTGTTTTCTACACTCAGGGCTTCTGGTTTTGGGGATGGGTGCCTGTCATGGATTGGTTTACTGTACTCTGGTGCCCAGGTGCTGGTGAAGACGGGGATCGGGACAGCTGTCCTCTATCAGGCAGGGCTGTCCTCTGTCGGGACAGCTGTCCTCTATCAGGCCAGCTGTACAGCCGGGCTATTGATCCCCTGCTGTGCAGGTTGAGACAGCGGCTCAGCGGCTTCTCAGACCTTGATGACTCCCTGGCCGTCTCAGCTTATGCTGATGATGTGGACGTCTTCATCAGGAGCCAGGAAGATGTCCAACACTCACAGGACACTCTGTCTCTGTGTGGGACAGCCCCGTCTGCTCGGTGAGCTGGGGGGACACTGAGGGTCTGCTGATGGACGCTGGAGCGGCCAGGCGGTCCCAGGCTGCTGGAGGACGGCAGTGGGGGAAGGACGGGCTCAGAGTGCTCGGTGGTGTTTTGGGCTCAGGGGGGTTTCAGGCTGAGACTGGGAGGGTGTTCAGGACAAGGAGTGTGCACGGCTGGACAGACGGGAGTGGCTGCTGCCCCAGCTGTCCTGCAGGGGGAGAGTCCTGGTGGAGGACAGCCTGGTGGAGGACAGGAGCCTGGTGGAGGACAGGAGCCTGGTGGAGGACAGGAGCCTGGTGGGGGACTGATGGAGGACAGGAGCCTGGTGGAGGACTGGAGCCTGGTGGAGGATTGGAGCCTGGTGGGGGACTGGTGGAGGACAGCCTGGTGGAGGACAGGAGCCTGGTGGAGGACATTCAAAGGGCCGCTGTGGACTTCTTCTGGTCTGGGAAACACTGGGTTGGAGCTGCTGCTCTGTCCCTGCCGGTGGCTGAAGGGGGACAGGGGCTGGTGGACATCCAGTCAAAGACTGCCGCCTTCAGACTGAAGGCTGCTCAGAGGCTGCTGGACTCCCCTGGTCCGTCCTGGACCACCACGGCCCAGCTGCTGCTGAGGACAGCTGGACGTTTGGGTTATGGCAGCAGCTCTTCCTCCTGCAGCAGGACAACGTCTCTCTGCCCCCCCGACCCCCCTGTCTCTGCCCCCCCCCGCCCTCCCTCTCTCTGCCCCCCCGCCCCCCCTCCTCTCTACACCCCCTCCTCTCTGCCCCCCCGCCCCCCCCCTCTGCCCCCCCCCCCCCCCCCCCCCCCCCCCGCCCCCCCCAGCTCCTGCCAGAAGCTTCGTGTCTTTGAATTCTGGATTCATCTCAGGCTTTTATTTTCATTTGAAAGGGTTTCTGACGCAGACCTTTGAGGCTGCTTTTATTTTGAAAGAATATCCCAAAAGGCTAAAACAGGAATTCCTTGGTGTTCATTTGATTGGACGGACGCCGTCTGCCGCCGTGTGCAGGAGGAGCAGTCCACTGCACACATGGCCCGCTTCCGGAAGGCGCAGCACGACCTGGAGGAGGCGGAGGAGCGCGCCGACGTGGCCGAGGCGCTGGCCAATCGGATGAGGGCCAAGAGCCGCGACGTCGGCTCCAAGGTGGGTGCAGAACGGGCCGGGCGGCGGCGGAGGACGAAGCGGCTGACGTGAGACTGTGTGTTCCAGACCCAGGAGGGCCAGGGCGAGTAGAGGAACCTCCAGCCAGAACCCGCAGAACCCGCAGGAACTCAGACCTGACCAGGATCCGGAACGGATCCAGAACTCAGAGGGAAGAACAGAGTCCTGCCACTCATTTATCCTAACCTGCATGAACGAAGAAACCGGATCACGCCGTGAGTGTGAAGCGGCGAGCATGCCTGCATCACAGAGGGAAGGATCCCGGTTCGATGCTGAGGAGCTGTTCTGGTCTGGAACACCGAATCCGCTTCACAGAAACAATAAAAGTGTTTCCGGTTCCAGCGTCGTCCTGTTTATTCAAACGACACACACACACACACACACACACACACACACACACACACACACAGTCTCGTATTTCCATCCTTGTGGGGACCTTCCATTGACTCCCATTCATGTCTAGCCCCTAACCCTAATAACCCTGACCCTTACCCTAACCCTAACCCACACCACAATAAAGCCTAACCCTAAAGAAATGTTTTTGCACTTTTACTTTTTTCAGTAACAACAACATGGTCAAGAAAACACTGTTTCTCCTACTTAGGACCGGAAAAAGGTCCCCACAAGGCACGTCGTTCCACGTTTTGCTATCCTTGTGGGGACATTTGGCCCCCACAAGGATAGAAATACAAGAACGCACACACACACACACACACTTCTCTCTCGCTGCCCCTCTCGTCTCGGCTCAGAACAGTCTTTTGTTTCCATCAAAAGGTTTCCTGAAGTTTTCCTGGACTTCCAGCAGCTCTGATCCACTGCAGCAAAACCCCGAAGTCCGGCCTCTTCTGGGTCACTGTCCCGGGTTGAGGGTTTAAATCCCAGTTTGTGAAGGAAGAGCAGAAAATGAGTCCAGCATGTGAAGACTGTGGAAAGTGTTTCTGCCTCCCCCTGGTGGCTGAGGATGGAACTGAGATGAATTATTTTCACATTTAATGTCGAATAAAACGAGAAGGAACAAGGAACAAGCAAACCACAGACCGGACCACAGACCACAGACCGGACCACAGACCACAGACCGGACCACAGACCGGACCACAGACCACAGACCGGACCACAGACCGGACCACAGACCACAGACCGGACCACAGACCACAGACCGGACCACAGACCACAGACAGGACCACAGACCGGACCACAGACCGGACCACCAGACCACAGACCGGACCACAGGACCACAGACCAGACCACAGACCGGACCACAGACCGGACCACAGGACCACAGACTGGACCACAGACCAGACCACCGGACCACAGACCAGACTACCGGACCACCGGACCACCAGACCAGACCACCAGACCACAGACCGGACCACAGACCAGACCACAGACCGGATTCTGGCTCCTTCCTCAGCCCGGCCCGGCCCGGTGCGGCAGTGGAGAAGGATCATGGACCAGCTCTGTGGACGGACGTGGACTCGGGGCATCCCCGGCCCGCCGCTGGATGCCTGGACCTTCAGCTGCAGCCTCCGGCTCGTCTTCCTCTCCAGAGGGCTGAACGTCTGCCGGTTCTGGAGGATCTGAGGATCTGCTCCGGCCAGCCAGTCCAGGACCGGATCCCCGTTCTCCGGTCTGTCTGGACCTCCGGACCTCCAGACCTCAGACCTCTGGACCTCAGACCTCCAGACCTTCGGACCTCCAGATCTTCGGACCTCAATCAATCAATCAATGTATTTTTGTACAGCCCAGTATCTCAACAACAGCTGCCTCAGAGGCTTCAAGATGTTACATTGGTTGGTAAAAATAAAAACAGTGAATAAGCATAATGTTAATATGTCAAATTCACAGTAACGAGACAAAACGAAGCAACCACCGCCTTAGACCCTCACATCCGGCAAGAAAAAACTCCAGAAACCCAGTGGGAAAAGAAGAAATCTTGGGGAGAACCACAGTCTGGAGGGATCCCTCTCCCAGGGACGGACAGCTTTGGCAACAGCTAGCATGAGACAATAAGAAGTAAAGCCTAGGACTATGTTGAGGACAGTCCGTTGGACGGTCCAGCACAAGAACCACGGATCCCAGAGGTAGAACCGAAGCCAGTCCGCGGGCAGGACCGACAGGAGTGTCCTCCCGGTCCGGACGGAGCTTGTTCGTAGGCCCTCGTAATAGTGGAGTCAGCAACTGAAACTGGAGAAGACTCCCCCTCGAAGGGGGGGACAGCAGGTGAAAAGCAATGAACGGACTAAAGGGAATAACATTCAGACATTAGAGGACAGGGCTCAGTGCACCGTACTTCCCACAGCATTCTAGCTCCTAGGGCAGCTTTTAATAATGATGGTTTAGAGTCCCTAGCTGACCTGATCATAGGCTGCATCGAAGAGAAACGTCTTGAGCCTAACCTTAAATGTGGAGACTGTGTCTGCCTCTTTGACACCACTTGGAACCTGGTTCCATAAAAACGGTGCCTGATAGCTAAAGGCTCTTCCACCTAGTGTCCATTTAGAGACTCTAGGAGTCACCAGTAACCCTGCATTTTGAGAGCGAAGTGCTCTGATTGGTTGATAAGGCGTTAAAGCATCTTGGAGATAGGTCGGAGTCATCCCATTTAGGATTTTGTAAGTGAGGAGAAGGATTTTAAATCTAACTCTAAACTCGACAGGAAGCCAGTGAAGAGATTTTAGAACGGGAGTAATGTGTTCACGTCTTCTACTTCCAGTTTATAATCTGGCGGCCGCATTTTGAACCAACTGAAAGTTTTTTAATACACTTTTTGGGCAGGCTGCAAGAAGGGAGTTGCAGTAGTCCAGTCTAGTGGAAACAAATGCATGGATGAGTTTTTCTGCATCGCTTCTAGGTAGAATGTTTCTTATTTTAGCTATGTTGCGCAAGTGGAAATATGCTGTTTTACAAGCCAGGTTGATGTGTGCTTTAAAGGAGATATCCTGATCAAATAAGACCCCGAGGTTCCTCACAGTAGAGGAGGAGGATACACTGACGTTATCTAAGGTGATAATCTCTTCAGATAGACACTCTCTCAGTTTATGGGGGCCTAGTATAATGACCTCTGTTTTGCCGGGATTCAGACGGAGATAGTTCGTAGTCATCCAGGATTTAATTTCTCTGATACAGTCACTGAGTCTGTCTATTTGATTAATTTGATCAGGTTTCATAGATAAATACAGTTGTGTGTCATCTGCATAGCAATGAAAATTGATATCGTGGCTTCTAATTATGTTCCCTAAAGGAAGCATATATAACAGAAATAAAATTGGCCCGAGCACGGACCCTTGAGGAACCCCATAACTGACCTGGGAGCACGGCGAGGAATGTTGGTTAACGTAAACAAATTGGTACCTGTTAGATAAATAGGATTTGAACCAGCAGAGGGCTTTTCCTCTGATGCCAACCTCACATTCTAACCTCTGCAGGAGAATATTGTGGTCGATTGTATCAAAAGCTGCACTGAGGTCTAAGAGAACCAGGACTGAGACTAGACCTGCGTCAGCTGCCAATAGCAAGTCATTAGTGACTTTAACTAACGCAGTCTCAGTGCTGTGATAAGCTCTATATCCTGACTGAAATTTCTCAAATAAACTATTGTCCTGTAGGTGGCGGCAAAGCTGTTTAACCACAACTTTTTCCAGGACTTTTGAAATAAAAGGCAGATTTGATATCGGTCTGTAGTTGGCTAGAATATCAGGATCAAGATTAGGTTTTTTCAGCAGTGGTTTGATTACTGCGAATTTAAATGACTGTGGCACATAGCCAATTTCTAGAGACGTATTTATTATAGTTATGATCGTATTTAAGATAACTGGAAGAATATCTTTGAAAAGCTTAGTTGGAATTGGATCTAGGAGACAGGTCGAAGTTTTAGAAGACATTACAATCGAAGTAATCTCAGCCCCATCTACTGGTGAGAAACTATCTAGTATTTCAGGTATTTCAGGTGGAGGCAGTGGCTGGATTCCCTGAGCTTGATCTGAGGAAAACACTTCACTGATTTTACCTCTGATGGTTATGATTTTATCATTAAATAATTTAAGAAAGTCATGGCAGTTTAAAGATTCTGGGATTACTGGTTCCACTACAGTATGACTGTTTGTCAGTCTGGCTACAGTGTTGAACAGAAACCGAGAGTTATTTTTGTTTATTTCTATTAAACAAGAGTAATATAATGTCTTGGCTTTAAAAAGAGTTTGTTTATAGCTTAGCAAGCTACATTTCCAAGCCTTCAGAGATTGTTCCCATTTAGATCTACGCCACAGTCAGACCTCAGACCTCCGGACCTCGGACCTCCAGACCTCCAGACCTCGGACCTCGGACCTCGGACCTCTGGACCTCGGACCTCCGGACCTCGGACCTCGGACTTCGGACCTCCGGACCTCCGGACCTCCGGACCTCCGGACCTCGGACCTCCGGACCTCCGGACCTCCGGACCTCGGACCGGGTCCTGCCTTTGTTTTTCTCTTGTCCATCCTTCTTATCAACAGATTCACACTGAAGTCCTTCAGCGGTTTTGATGATTTCTCTTAAAATTTCTCTCCAGACCAGTTTAAACCCAGAAACAGGAAGTTCTTGAAGGTGTTCAGGTCCACAGTGGTCTGGGAAGAAGTGGAGGATCGATCCTGTTGACGGACTTTAAGGTTTCTGTCAGTCTGTTTGGTTTGGTCCTGTTTCAGACCTCCACTCCGGACCAGAGCGTTTCCTCTGACGGCCTCACCTCGTCCCTCACCAGTCCACAGCCTCACTTCCTGTTTACCCTGTTACTGTGCACATGGCTTCAAACTTCACTTCCTGTTTCACCGTGACCTTCCTCTTGGTGTCATTTTTTTTTTTTTTTTTTTTTTATTCTTATTGAGAGACTGAACAGGACAGACAAACATGAAGCATTCAGACCGACACACCGTTCACCTGTCGCTACACTCAGAGGTCTCCGCTCTGCCGCCAGGGGAGGCCTGATTAAATAAGAACAACAGCGTTCACAGGAAAATAGAAAAAACAACAATAAGCAGCCGGACCAGGGATTTCCTGATCCATCAGATCGGTGCAGAATTCCTCCATGAGAGCCAGAGTCTTTACAGCCTTTAAGTTTTCAATGTTAGCATCTTATGTAGAGTTTTAGCTCTTCTAGGAAGTGGCTCCAGTTCGGTTTCTTCTCCGCCCATTTCATTCAGTGGATGTGAAACCTCCCCAGCAGTATCATCTCCAAACTCTTCTCTCCAAAACTCCAGCTTTAGTCCAGGAAGTTTGACTGAAGCTCCGCTGAGAGAAGAGCTGTTGGACTGTTTCATCTCCTTCGTACAGAAACAGCAGCTGGAGTCTGTGTCTAACTTCAATCTTTGCCATGTTTTTTTAGCTGCATGATATTATGAAGGATTTTCAAGGTAATTTCTTTGATTTTGTTCCTGACCTGCTGAGCTGTGGAGGTGGGAGGAGGTGGAGAGAGAGGTCTGCAGCGCCGCTCCTCTGCCCTGGAGCCCATGAGCAGATAATTAAAAAGAAAAAAAAAAACTACACCCGGGAAACACAGCTGGCTGCTGGACTGCAGCAAGGGAGATAAGAAGTAAAGGACAGTTTGGACAGATCTGGATAACTGAGCTCTTCCCTGGATGCCAGCAGCTGACGCGCCTCACCTGTGCTCACTGACTGCAGCCTGCTGAGGGATTCTCTCTACAAGCTCACCGTGGCTGTTTCACTGTGGGAAAATGGAGGAATTTCACAACTATGCAAAGAAAAATGAGGAAGGTCAGCGTGAGATCTGGACACTTTGCTTCCTCGAGGAGAACAAGCCCTGAAATCCTCTTCAGCGTCCGTCAAAAGACCTTCAAAAAACCCAGACCAGGCAGCGAGGAGACCAGCGTGGAGGAGGAGGAGGTCGCCTCGAACTTCACCCTCCTGAAGGCAATGCAGCGCTGGAGAGCGCGCACGGGAGTCCCTTCAAAGACTGAAAAGAATGGAGGAGGCTGTGTGCAGCAACACAGCAACAATCAAAGAACTCCAGACCTCAGTGGAATTTCAGGGAGAGCAGGAGGAAGAAGCGTCTGGTGAAGGAAACGCTTTTGAAAAGGAAGTGAACACACAGAGAGAGAAGCTTCCCTCAAAGAGAAACGTCTTCAGCTTGAAAATCACTCCAGAGGACTGAATCTGAGTGTCCGGCATTCCTGAGCACGCAGAAGAGAATGTGAAGAAGATCACCGTGGATCTATTCTGGCAGATCTCCCCGAGCATCGCCGACCAGCTTCCCTTCAGCGTGGACCTGGCTCGCCGTCTGGGACCGCCACGCCCCGGAGAGGGGGCCCTGCCACGGCGCATCGTTGTCCGGTTCCTGTCCCGGACCACAGAGACCAGGTCTGGAGGGACTCACAGACCACCAGTGTGCCACGACAGAAGAAGACCCTCCTAACAGGACCTGACCCCAGAGACCAGAGACGCCAGGAACCGGCTGTGGACTCGTGGACAAAGCGAGGACGGAGGGGAAGCCAGGACTCAGAGGAGCATGTGCCGACATGGACGGTAAAGAAATAACTGCAGCTGATATCAACACTTACAGGAAGATCCTCGATCAGATCCACCGGAGAGAGGAGATCGACTGGGCCGAGACTCTGGATTTAATGGCTCCAGATCTGTTTTTGGTTCAGCGGAATAGACTGTGTCCTTCAGCCGTCCACACCTTCTGCTCCCCAGACAGCGACTAACAATCACCCTTTCATCTGCCAGTGGTGACGTGGTGAGACTTAATTTTGTTATTTGTGGGGAAAAGGCCGATCTAATGCAGCATTTGAAGTGTAGCGGCGGCTCGGCGGTGGTTTGGTCGTTAGTGTCTTGATGTGACAGTCTGATGGAGGCCGGGTCAGTCTATTGAGGGTCAGTAGTTAGATTCTCTGATCCTAGGGAAGGATTAGGAGGACTTGGTTTTAAGTTTTTGAGTTGTTTTCAGTGTGTGTGAGAGTGTGTGTTGTGTCTGTTTCTGTTGTTTCTTTAAATGCCAGGGGACTGAAAGATCCATTAAAACGGAAAAGTATATTCTTATTTTGTCAAGGAAAAGGAGCTGATTTTTATTTTCTTCAAGAAACGCCGCCCTGCAAGGCGACAGCTCAGTGGAGGAGTCATGGGGAAGGGAGCTCTGGTTCTCATTTGGAACCACTCGGTCTGCAGGGGGCGCAATTCTAAAAGGAAGCTCTAAAGGGAGAGTGATCCACTGACTGACGGCAGCGGCAGGCGGATCGTTCTCATAGTCGAGGTTAATCCAGTAATATTTACTTCAGTCAACACTTATGGATGTCGTGACAAAAAAATCCAAAATTACTCTTTTCTCTGAAACTGAAAATAAAATAGGAACATGGGTGACAAAGTATCCTGCCACCAAAAAATAATTTGGGGAGGCGATTTTAATGTGATTATGAATGAAAATGTAGATAGATGGCCGCCAAGAGACAGAGGACAGAAAGAGCTGGAACACATCTGGAATCATGTAGATCCAGTCGACATCTGGCGACTGAAGCTTCCCTCTGACAGGGCGAACAGCTGGAGCAGGAAAAACACATCTCTCCAATCAGGATAGATTTCTGGCTGACGTCAGCTGATCTCCAGGAGCAGGTGGAGCAGCTGTCCTCTCAGATCACCAGGCAGTCTCCATAAAATCAACATGAATAAAAAACGGAGTAAAGTCAATAATGATTACTGGAAATTAAACTCAACTATACTACACAGAACAGAGTTTCAGTTAGCCACTAGACCAATCACAGAGCAGTACTGGAATCAAGCAAAGGCAAGCAATGAATATAGAAACTACTGGGAACTTATGAAATTTAGAATCAGACGATTAGCTGTCGAAGTGGGTAAAGAACTTTCTAAAACAAATAAAGAGAGAGAGACAACAATCATATCTCAAATTCTAGCCCTATCAGAGAGAGCAACATCAACCGAGGAAGAAGTAACAGAACTCACTAAATTACAAACACCTTCAAACAAATGTCTGAAAAAAAAGCTGAAGGAGCCTTTATTAGATCTGAAGGAGATGCTGGAGCAGCGAGAAATGCTCCAAGTATTTCCTCAATCTGGAGAAAAGGAATTCTGAATGTCTGCAGTCAGGAAGCTTATTGTGAAAGGTCAAACTTGTGAGAATGAAAATGAAATTTTAAAGTTTGTTGCTGACTTTTTACAAAATTATATTCAAACGACTTGATTAACAACAATGACATGAACTCATTCTTTCGCAAAATTAAACCAAATATCCAAACAATTGATGACGATTTCAAGATCTTATGTGACAATAAAACCAGTGTGGCTGAAAAAGAAAAATATATAAATCATCTTAAAGACAATAAATCTCCTGGGAACGACGGCCTCTCTGCAGAATTTTACAAAGAATTTAAAGCTACAGTGCGTAACTTCGGTCGCCCTCTAGTGGAATTCTGCGTTGTTACAACAATAAAGCGGCGCTTCCACATGACGTACGCCCCGGTGTCCCCAGTGTCCCCGGTGTCCCCGGTGTCCCCAGTGTCCCCGGTGTCCTCGGTGTCCCCCTCTCCCCCCAACCTGCCACGGTGATTTGCATTTTTATTGTGTGTGAATAAGGACAGCTGGTGAAAAAAAAGATGGACTCTTCTGAAGAGGTAAATATTGGTTTTTTGGGGGTTTTTTTTGCCACAGAAACGCAAATAGCGTATTACAAACGGGACACAAGGCACCTGCTAGTCTGTAACCGACAGGTCAGTGGATGAACAGACCCAGTATCGTCAGCGGAAATCATTTGTTGTCCGTTGGTCTGCAGTAGCTGCTTCTTGATGAAAAACGAAGTAGAAAAACAAAGTAGGAAAAAAACCATGCCAGTCCCACTAATTATACACTGTAAAAAAGAATGAGTTGACTCAACTTAACTAAATCAAGTCATGTTGTTGCTTTGACCGAGTTCATTTGAGTCAACTTGAAGTGTGAAGTTAACTAGACTACAAAGTACAAGTTGATGCAACGTGCAGTCTGTTGACTCAACTTCCTGTATCAAGTAAGTTGGACTACAAAATATTATTTGCGATAACTTAGAGCTGTTGGTTGAATGTATTTATCAAGTTCCTTTTAACGTTGCTCTAGTTGGCTCGACAATAAATATACAATTGATACAACAAACGGTTTGTCAACTCAACTGTCTGTATCAAGTAATGTGGACTGGAAAAGATTAATTGAGAGAACTAAAGATGTTGGTTGAACTTATTTTATCAAGTTAGTGTTTTTGCTTCACCTCTATTAGCATGCTACTTGTGGCTTACAGAAAGTGATGAATTTCGCTTTTCTTGGTCCCTGGGCTTGACAAAATGATTTTTTTGTTGTAGCTTTCAATATGAAAATATAGATAAAAATAAGCAAGCTAATACATATCAAGAAACTACATGACAAAAAAGCCAGTCCAACTATAATTATATCTGAGAAATTTAACACAACAAAAAACTGCTGAACAAGATCTTTCAATCAAGAGCCTTTATTAAAACCTTAAAACCCTAACTCCAGCTCCAACCAGGTTTGCTTTAAAATAAAGATGAAAGGATGTGGAGACATCAAAAAACATCATACCTGGGGCTGCCCAAAAACTGCACATCCCACACAAAAATGTGAATCTGCATAAAAACAACAATTACTAATACATTTAAAAAAAAAAAACAAAAAACATATATATATATATATATATATATATATATATATATATATATATATAGCAGCCTTCTTTTGAATAAAAATAAGTCACTGAAGTACATCAAATGCAAAAGAGAAAAATGCATATCTGAGAAACTTGCTCAAAATTCTGAAAACATTCAAACATTGGTCCACTCTTTTGTTTCTGTAACATCTCAAGTATTCGTGTTTCACCAATAGAGCAGAAGATGACCATGAACATGAAAACTAAGTGGTGTGACACACTGAAGGATGATACTTGTCTTTTCCTCTTACTAAATAGTGTAAAAAAAATCATTCCTCTGGGACATGCAGACCAAAATAAGAACTTACATACCCTCTTTAAATTGCATGTTTTTCCAGCTTATTCAGGCCTGGTCAAAAACTGAAATAATTGTCCCACTTGTTCACAAAAAACATCAAAAAGGTGCATCTTTCTTCTGAGGGGAGTACAACCATTCTGAGATCAGCCAAATCCATTCTTAGTGAGTCAAACTTTGCCCAAAAGCCTGAAAATGCAAACATTCAAACATGACAGCTACACAAAATGCACTACAAATTAGTGTCTGCAAGAAACAGTAACTCCAGAGAGGGCAACAGATATCTGAAAGAAGATGAAAACAGAGGACCCACAGACGGGATTTACATTTCAGTTCCTCTTACTAAATAGTGCAATGGACAGATGGAAGCAACATGAAAATACTTCCTGAGGGCCAAATGCAGAAAGGCCCCCTCAGCCCTCCCTCTCACTGAGCAGTTCATTCTTCAGAGAGTGGACTCGGGGAGTGCACGCCTCAGACCCGATTCCCATAAACAGGCGCTGAACCACCTCAAGTGTATTTCAAGTCTTTTGGGTAGTCAAGGTTCAGCGTGTACAGCAGGCCCATCAAGTTCACTAAAGCTTTGGGAACATCACCTACGAGGGTGTACCCAAAAGTTCCCGGAATGTGACTGTAGCTTTTTATTTCTGACATTTCAAAATAAAACACCACCGTCGCCTTCAAAATAATCTCCATCCGCATTAATGCAGCGCTCCAGCCGTGTCTCCCACTTCACCAATGCGTCGTCAGACCCGTGCGTAAAAGTGCCGTTTCTTGCCGGCTGTGATTTTTCTGTCACCTCCTCCACATCTGCAAACCGCTGTCCCTTCAGCTGCTTCTTCAACCTGGGGAACAAGAAAAAGTCACTGGAGGCTTCATCTGGCGAATCAGGCGGAAGGGAGAGGAGATTCATCTCATTCTTCTCCAGAAACTGCGTGAGGCGCAGCGCCGTGTCCGCTGGCGCTCTGTGGTGGTGGATCAACCGGCTCCACTCCGCCACGACGCTCTGCTTCCTCCTCACATCCTCACGGAGCGTCTGAGGACTTCATGTAGTAGTCCTGATTTACAGTCTGACCTGGAGGGACAGACTCGCTGTGGACGAGACCCTGGACAGCCAAGAAGCAGCTCAGCGTTGTTTTCACGGCTGAGCGGACCTGACGCGCCGACATCTGGCCCTTCTCAAACCCCCGGACCACTCATGGACCTGAGTCTTCCCCAGAGCATCATCCTTGTAGGCTTGCTGCAACAAGCTGAGTGTTTCTGCTGCTGTTTTTCCAGCAAAAAGCAGAATTTAATGTTTGCGCTGCTCTGGCTTCACAGTCAATGTCGCCATTTTGGAAAAATCGCAGACCGCTGCTGCACTCTGTTGCTATAAATAGCGCCTGACAGGCGTCAGTGTCACTCTGGGAGCTCAGATTTCTCACAGATGTGCACGAGGCTTACCTGCAGCACATCTGACGGCCAGAAGTCCAAACTCATTATTAGTATATTATGACCTGATTCCGGTTTCTTTTGGGTCCCCCCTCGTAGATGCTGCATGATGACCTGCTCCTCAGTAACAACAGCAACATCGCTGTCGGACGCTGGACGGGGCTCCTTCATATCCTCCACAACCAGAAGGATTCCGATCACCATTCCTTTGATGACGTCCCCCTCAGGATCTGTTGGCTTCAAGTAAAAACAAACAAAAAACAAAAAGGTACCTGAGCTTCAGACACACTATGTCATAATAAATACACAGAGTATGCTTGAAGTAATTTGTGTAACGCTGCTCATTGTGGACCGGTTCTTTTATCACTGAAAAACATTTTGCTCTCACACCTCTTCATCAATGCAGCAGGGTTTCCTTCATGTACCGTGGCAGTCCCTGCAACACTGCTGCTCTCTTCCTTTGGTTTGAAGCCTGCAAAAAACAATACATGAATTGAGTTGATATCACAACAATGATTTTTGTCGGTCCTCAGATGATGGAGCTGAGCTTTCAGTTCAAGAGAGGTCATTTAAACTCACCATCTGATTGGCAAATTTGATTCAATAAACTCATAGTTTCTCTTCATCCCACATTTTCCTATTCATTCAGTCTGTATCAAAGTACATCCAATCCAATCCAAGTACATTATGTAGAGGTTTACTGTCAGTCATAATCTTAACTCTGGCTGCCAATACCGATACTGATAACGGCCCGATACTTTGCTAATATGCTCATGCTTGTTAAAAGATCACAATACCAAAAAACAATTACCCGCTTGTGCATTCTGCACACTGCATCTGCTGATAACCGAGAGCAGTGTGAACAGCTGAAACACTCGCCTGTCATCATGCATAAAACCAACGAAGAAAAAGGCGTTCACACACATGCACAGTACAGCTCCGAGTTTTAGAGACAACCGCTAGCTTCTGCGGATTTTTCTGAGTTGAATGGTTGAATAGCTGTCGGATGACTCGAACATGAAACATGATTTCTTTTAGGCAGTGCTTAAATCAGCCAGCCGGCGCTAAAAGTATCAGCCACATGGTGCACCGCCCCTTCTTCCTTAGTTTCCTGCAGTCAACACAGATTCTTTTTTTTTTTTTTTTTAACCAGGAGAATCCTGTTGAGATTAAGAACCTCTTTTTCAAGGGAGTCCTGGACAAAAGGCAGCAAAGATGATGATGAAGGATGATGCCAGTAAGTTCAGAGGTCAATAGTTTGCGCTGGACTGCCCAGATCACAGAAACAAGCGACTGTGGACATGAATGGAGGATTAACACAGAGGACCAAACTGGAACACTGAAGACATGAGAGAGTTTGGAGACAGAGACTGCAGTGTCAGCGGTGGCGCTGTGTCCATCCCAGGGCTCGAAGGGGGGGGTGGGGGACACCGGGCTCTTCCAAGTGGGTCTAGGGAAGAAGACAGTTTGGAACATTTGCAGTCGAACTACAATAATCTGCTGCACTTTGACACCGTAACTGAAGAACCAACAGTCCTGCATTGCCTCCAACTGTGGAAGAGATGCTTCATCAACATGTTAAACTACCCTTTAAACACGACATCAAAATGCTGTAAAAAAAAAAGTCTGCTTCTGAGATAGATATTCAAATTTTATAAAATTTATTTATTCCAAAACCCCATCCCTGTTAAAAACAAATAGGAAAGAAAAAGGAAAAAGAGCGAGAGCGTCAGGCTCCGTCACCTCAGCGACCGTCACTCACCGACAGCTCTGGGCGGCCGGAACAGTTTTAAACTTATGAAAAACACCATCAACACGCTGTCTCAAATAATCAAACAATATTCAAACTGAGCTACAAACACTGGAGCCAGGAACCACATTTCAACTCGGGCACAACACAAAAAAAAAGACAGCGCAGCGCGTCCATCCAGAACTACTAAATCCTGACAGCGCTGCAGGTCTTCCTCTTCCCGTCCAGCCACCAGACCGCTGCAGCACCAACACAAAGCCTTCCCCAACAACTTATTATTGTTTTGTGTTTTCCAACGTTTTTGGGACATTAACCGGCCTGTCAAGAGGAAACAATGAGAGATGATTTGGGGACGTTGGGGGGGGGGGGTGTTCCCCTTTTCCCAGGGTTGTATAACAACCTCTGTCCATAGACACGGACGGACTGTCAGGATGTGAACTCCAAACTCTGCAGCTGACTCGTTCTCCACAGAGCTCAGACACGTAGGATCATTTCTGATCTGTTTCTGATCTGTGAGCGCCTCCCGGGGTGCGCTCTCATCTGGAGGTCTGCCTCCGTTCTCCACGGAGCTCAAACACGCTCCACAACAGAATTATTCCAGAGCCTGTGCTCCTCTGTGGGGCTCCAGGCCTGGGGACAGCCCCGTCCCCGGGGGACAGCCCTGTGCCCTGTCCCGGGGGGACAGCCCCGTCCCGGGGGGACAGCCCCGTCCCGGGGGGACAGCCCCGTCCCCGGGGGACAGCCCCGTCCCCGGGGGACAGCCCCGTCCCCGGGGGACAGCCCCGTCCAGGGGGGACAGCCCTGTCCCGGGGGGACAGCCCTGTCCTGGGACTCCACACTCAGTCCGACTCCGGCCGTCTGTGCTGTAACAGCTGTAACGGCGCCTGTCAGAGACCTTCATTGCTAGTCGGAGTGAGGGGGCGGGGCTTAGTGAGAGGTCAGCTGCTCTGACTTAAAGGTGCTGTAGGCAGGATTCAGCATCTCCGCCATCTTGCTTAGGTTTACCTAAGCAAGATGGCGATTTGACCCATCTAAGATGGTCATTTGAAACCCAGCACAGCCAATCCTGTCCTGTTTTCTCTGACATCACACCCTTACGCAAGTTAAGCCCCTCCCACAAGAACGTGTGACAAATGCCCCTCGACCAATCACGGTTAGAGCCTCAGGGGCTCTTCTGATTGGTCAAAGATACCTGGAGCTGTCGAGATTCCTTTTCAGCTCAGAACAGAGACAGATGGAAACGCTGCGCCCTCGCGGTAGAGCAGTTATGCTACACTCCTAAAGGATTATCAATGGATACTCTGACATTTAATCCAGAGAAAACACAGAAAAATTAGCATTGACTAGCAAAATCCTGCCTACAGCACCTTTAACAACAGTCACTAAATGACAGCAAAAAACAAAGAGTGATTTTGATAAATAACTTTGTAAAGTTTCTCCATTTACACAAACTGCTGCTGGAAATTTAGAGCTGCCTCGATACGTGAAGCCAGAGAAGTGATCAGCGCTCGGCTAGGAACCAATCAGATGCTTTGTCCAAAGTGTGAAACACTTAAGGCCCGCCCAACTCGCTCTGATTGGCTAAAACTCCTGAACACTGAGAACCACTGGTAGTTAGAACTGTCACTTAATGACTGGTTACAGAGAAGAAGAAAAAAAAAACAAAAACAAAATATCTCTACGCCGGATTTCCGGCACCGTGCCGGAGGCCTTCAAGCCCTGCCATCCCATGGACTCGGTATTACAGACATATGCCACTCGACTTTAATGTAAATGTCTCCCAAAGGACTTTTAATAATAGTAATAACATGCTGTTTTTGTTAATAGTCGTACTGAAAAATATTCAGTGGGTCTTGAAAGATCAGGCGAAGTGGGCTGAAACGGCTGGCACTGAGGGGGCTGCTCTTGGAAAATGGTCTGCACTCAATGAGTTAATGTGGACCCCAACTTCAGCAAATATATACTTACATCCCTGTCAAGACTGTCCATTAAAGATGACATTTCTTCTACTTGCCCGAAGCGCTTCAACCGGAACAACTGAAGAAGTTTATGCACACGGCTGTCCAGACCCTGGGAGAACTTATCGATGTCCATCGACATGATATGAATTCCTTGACGACCTATGAGGAGAAGTAACGTTACAGTTTTATTCCATGCCAAGTCACCCAAAATTTTCAGTACTATAACTAACATGTGGTCAGACATGTGACGTACAGTATAGACTGATGTTTACAAAAGCCTGATGAGAGGAATGTTAGCACAGAGGCCTCATATACACACACACACACAATGCAACATAACTACTTTGGTGAGGCTAAGAAAATATGCACACATTTTACCTGTCTTTCAGTAAACAGGGCAGCCATCTGACTCACACTGGCCACAGATGGCTCCTCTTCAACGATCTCCTGTCTTCTTAGTGCATATGTGACGTTCATTGCGTCATCGATGTAATTCAGGCTTGGGGTCGTCTTTTTAATCTCCTCGATCATCTTTGTTCTGTCTTCTTCAAGACTTCTGCTGTCTCTTCCTTGGGGGAGATCTGGAAGAAAATTTGTCTCCAACCGTCGTGGTTTCTTTACTTGGTTTCTCTTTCCACTAATGTCCCCAGCACCTCTTTTTTCAGAATTAACCTCCAGTTCTCAACAGCCAGCACCTTTCACTTTCTGCCTGTAATTGCCCATCTTGAACTTAATTCTATGTTTGCATCCATCCATCCGCATGTGGAGCCAGGTTCTGCAAGGCAAGGGTGTTTTTCAACAAGTGCCTTGGCTACACATCCAAAATGTTCAAGAGGAGGCTAAGTCATGAATGAATACAGCGTTTCAGCAAGTTTGAGCAGAATCTCAGACTTCATGTCCCTTGAAATGGAGAGAAGTGTTCCACTTTCTTTGAAAGCGTCATCGCCCTGCCTGAGCCTGAGCTCAACATCGTACGAGAAGGTGGGAATGGGAAAGCAAGCTGGCCATTGCTGCGAGCGCTGACCTCCAGAGCGCTCTGTTTGGCTCCTCAATGAGGAGGAGGATGTCGTAGATGATGGATAAGCAGGGGATGCTGTCGGAGAGGACGGTAAAGCAGAACTTGAAGTGTCCACACTTGAGTCTGAAGAGATAGGGTAGAAAATGCAACGCAATGTTGCCTTCTCCTTTGGAAGATCATCAATACAGGTGAGGTTACAGAAGTCTTTGAAATCCAGATCTTCATACTGAATATCGAATGAAGATTGTAACTGCAGTTTGTTTTTCAACATCAGTTTCAGGCCATGAACTGAATCCGGGACAGAGTCCAGACGGAGCTTTCTAATGTCCTGTTGTGAAATTATCACCCGCAACAGCATCGTCCTCTGACTGAGACACTCTCAAGACGTCTCTGGAGATGGATGAAAAAAAAAGAAAAGACACAATTAACAAATTTTAAGAAAAATGCACATTCTGTTTAAAACATGTTTTTACAGTTATGGACATACTGTATTTGTGTTAGAGGATGCACAAGAACACATTATTAAAAGTAAAATAACACCTCAGCTGTACCTTAGTAATGCAAGTAAACTTTTGGTGTCACCATCAGTTTGCCGGCCTTTGTATATGGATACAAGGGTTGATATCCATTCAGTTCATGTAATTCCACAGTCATTAGTTCATGGGACTGTTTTTTCACCAACTCATAACTCCGCAGGTGCTCTATGTACCATGCAAGATATGGTTCAATGATGAAAGAGAATTTGCTGGACAAAACTACAATTTTAGCCAGCTTCCCAAAGTCGGGTAGGCCACTGGTGTGCCCCACGGACAGAAACACACCCTCTGAATACCTTGTGCCATAAAGACAGGCATGGGTTGCAAGAGACACAAGTTTTACGTTTCCAAATTTCAGCTCTACAGCCTCATGGAGCACTCCAGTGTAGTACATGAAACAACTGCAGTGTGTCCAACTTCCATATCAGGTTTGAAAAGACTTGGCAAATCTAGATGGTAAGCTAATGTAAGCTGGTGTTTTGTTGATAGAGTGAGCAAAATGTCTCTGAAATTGTGAGAATCATGCACCGCCTTTTCAAAGAAGCTGTGCTTAGCTTCAAATCTGACGGTCCAGAAATCAATAAGGGGACCAAATCTCCAAATTAGATCAGGATAATGCTCCAAAAAGTGGTGCTTGGGCAGGAGGCTGAAATCTGGAAACACCTCTTTCAATAGACACCTGTGATCTGAGATTTGACACTGCAAGTATGCTAATGTCTCCTCTGAAAAATGTCCACTTGCCAAAAGCTCCACTATTTCTTTCAACTCTAACAGAATACCCCAGGTTTTGTCATCTTCTGGTATCATGTGACCAATCATCAATGGCAGAAGTCTCAATAAGGTCCAGTTTTCATGGCAGTTTCCACCAATTGAATTTTTCAATGCAGAAGACTTTGAAATTGGACGAGGTCTGTTTGTTTTGTCTGTATACTTGAAAGGGAAGGATTCAATTATCAAACTGAGCTCATCTAAAGTAAAGTACTTTTTGGATATCAGAGATTTTAAGCATAGACTCGGCTCCCGTGGCACGATGCCTTCAAAAAGGTTGTGCATAAAATCCGGGGGGAAGCCCTGGATTGTGTGGAAATGAGAAAGTTTATCAAGAGGACAGCTGCTCCTTACTCCATTCAGGGAAACCAGCTGGCATCTGTTTAATTCCAGAAGGTCCTGTTTGTGAGCTTCAACTGTCCGGAGTGGAAATACTCCCTCTTTTACCTCGTGAATGTTAATATCCTGCCGACTAGCTAAACAAAACCGGCAAAATTTGTCAACGTTAAAACTCTCATGAAACCCAGCAAGTGAGTGGCCCCCAAGGTGTCTGCAGAAACGTATAGCACAGTACCTCTAACAGTTGTTCCTAGTTTCTGAACATACAACCCTTGCTGCTCTAAAACTTGAAGGTCTTTTATCAGTGGTTGAAGAATGGCTCCATACCCATACTTCTTTACATCACTGCTATGACACAGACAAGCAAGGTAGGTTGACTGTACTGATGATCTATATCGTGTAGGTACATTTGAAAGCACCCAATAGACCTTGTGCTTTTTTTTTTATGTTCCTAATGGGTTGCAAACCTCAAAGTCATCGATATACAGTCCTCGGGCAATGCGAAGATTTTCTGACGAGAGCAAAATATTGTCTTTGTAATATAGACCATTTCTGTATGTTTTATATTGAGACAAGTGTTCAACTGTTTCAGTATGTTCTGTCTCCAAGACTTTATCTAACACATCACTACGATTTAACAGCTCTGTCAGGACTTCCAAAACCGGAACATAAACAAATTTTCGTCTTGAAGATGCATCTAAACCATATTCAACAGGCTCAATCACTTTAACATTTCTCTTGTAAAAAGATGTTCTTTTGTACTCACAGCCAAAAGGCCCGTCCTTTGACAGGAAACTTAGGGGGTTTACTTTTTTCACCACCTCTGTTGTCGCAGCAGTGACTGCACTGTTTACTTGACAATTATGCCTGATAAGTACACCTTCAATTATTTTTGGTGTACACTCTTCAACAACTGAGTTAATGCTGCAAAGCTCATTTATTATTTCCTGAGTTGTTGTTTTAGACACATGCAAGTTTGTTTGCATATGCAGTAAGAGAGACGCAACTTTGTGTTGAAGCAAATCATGCAGATCTTGATCCTCTATGAAATCATCTGTAAAGTCATCTAGATCGTCTGAATGTGTCTCGAAGTCGGTGCTTTCAGAGTTTATCGTATCTTCAGTAAAGGTTTGATGAAGGCTTTCCCGAAAATTGTCAGCAGTACAGAGAGAGATTATTTAGAGAAAATTAAGCACATACATTGTCAGTACATTATTATTAAGTATTAAAGTTAATTTTGCCTTTTTTGTTCTGTTTCTGAATTGCGGGGGCGGCGCCGGAGCGATGAGTTACTTTCACTTCAGTTGGCAGACCTTCTCCTCCCTCCAGACAGAGTCTGCTCTCTCTTTCCACCAGTTTTTCACTCTCTGGGTGTGTTTGGGTGGAGCCATCAGGCTGGAGCTCTTTCTACTTTCACCGTCATGTTTTGTTCGCTGTGGCGCTCTGGCGCATGCGTACACCGCCGCGACCTGTGCGCAACGCGGTAAAAATCTGGCTGCTGAGCGGCCAGGTTTTGAAAGTGACAGTAGACGGAGCTGAGCCTGATGGCTCCACACAGAGACACCAAGAGGGTGAAAAACTGGTGGACAGAGAGAGCAGACTGTCTGGAGGGAGGAGAAGATCTGCCAACTGAAGTGAAAGTAACTCATCGCTCCGGCGTATCCCCCGCGATTCAGAAACAGGAACAAAAGGCGAAATAAACTTCAATACTAAATGACACTGTACTGACAATGTATGTGCTTAAATTTTCTCTAACTAATCTGCAATAAAAGAGCAGATAAACAGTCTGCAGTGCCAGAAAAGCTTCTCAAGGATGCATGAATCAGTGTGCCTGAACGGAACACGCACAGCTGAGCTCAAACTGAAGCATGAGAGAAACGGCGTGCGCATCGGAAACGCGTACATGTGAAGCACGGACGAGCCCACCGTCCGCCCCGCAGCCCTGCTCTCACCTGCTGCTCCGGTTATCACCACGTAGCACCGTTCACCCCTGCATCTCTCCCGCTGGCCGCCCCCAGAGCGCCGAGCACCGCGCTTCAGCTGGCGTTTCAGCCCGGAGCACCGTCTGCAGCCCCCCCGCCGCAGCCCCCCCCCGCCCCCCCCCCGGCCAGTGCCCCAACGCATCCCCCGCCACCACCACCACCCAAAACCTGGCACTGTTCGGCCGGTCCGGCGGTTCGTTGCGTAGCCCCCACCCCCATTAGTTACCGAAAATTCTCTTCCCACTAAAACACTGATTTCAGCGTTAGCTAGTTGGTGCTACATGCTAACACACTTCCGAACACGAACCACACATGAAATATTCATCACAGAGTATTTTTGACGGACCATTTGACTCTGAAATACATTGCTGCACAAGTGTACATCACCTACAGATGTGATAATTTAGCTAAAATAATGTTTAATGTACTTACTTGAACGGCTCTCTGACTCGCCTCCGAGGGAAAAAGATGGCGGCGCCTCCGATCTTCAGCGTTCGGCTTCCCGCCTGACGTCACTTTGCCTGCGCATGCGTGTTGATGACATGGCCGCCAGCACGGACTTTCTGAAGTTCACTCAACGTATTATTGTGGGTTTTTAACAAATTTCCACAGGGACACGTTCAGGGACATGTTCAGGGACCTGTTCAGGGACACGTTCAGGGACATGTTCAGGGACACGTTCAGGGACATGTACAGGGACACGTTTAGGGACATGTTCAGGGACATGTTCAGGGACACGTTTAGGGACATATTTAGGGACATGTTCAGGGACGCGTTTAGGGACATGTTCAGGGACATGTTCAGGGACACGTTTAGGGACATGTTCAGGGACATGTTCAGGGACACGTTTAGGGACATGTTCAGGGACATGTTCAGGGACACGTTTAGGGACACGTTTAGGGACATGTTCAGGGACACGTTTAGGGACATGTTCAGGGACATGTTCAGGGACATGTTCAGGGACACGTTTAGGGACATGTTCAGGGACATGTTCAGGGACATGTTCAGGGACATGTTCAGGGACACAGCCATGCAGGGGACACATTGAGGACAACACATGCCTTTAACCTGAAGCAGCAATAAATTTGTAAACGTCGTTAAGCACTAAATGAGAAACTATCAGAGATCCACCTGAAGGCGCTCCCCCCACAGTGGAGACAGACCGACCAATCACATCCTCAGGTCCGTCAGGAGAACCGGAGGCACAGCGATCCAGATCCAGCCTGTTGGAGTTCTCCTCCATTGTGGCCTCTTCTAAACCTGGAACCCAGAGCCGACCCTGCTAGAACCTGTACATCAGATCCAGTCCCAACCAGACTGTTCAGAGACATTCCCCGGATCAGTGATCCAGACGAGACCGGATCAGGCTCTCTTTAGTACGCTCTGCTGGGGGGGAGTGAGACGCTCTGATGGGGGGGGGTTATCATGGCGCTCTGATGGGGGGGGGGGTGAGACGCTCTGTTGGGGGGGGTTATCGTGGCGCTCTGATGGGGGGGTGAGACGCTCTGATTGGGGGGGTGGTGAGATGCTCTGATGGGGGGGGTTAGCGTGGCGCTCTGATGGGGGGGTTAGCGTGGCACTCTGCTGGGGGGGTTAGCGTGGCGCTCTGATGGGGGGGGTTAGCGTGGCGCTCTGATGGGGGGGTTAGCGTGGCGCTCTGCTGGGGGGGTCGGGGTTAGCCTGGCGCTCTGATGGGGGGGTTAGCGTGGTGCTCTGATGGGGGGGTTAGCGTGGTGCTCTGTTGGGGGTGTCGGGGTTAGTGTGGCGCTCTGATGGGGGGGTTAGCCTGGCGCTCTGCTGGGGGGGTCGGGGTTAGCTCTAGGTGGTCGACCTTTCACAAACAGCTGCTCCGGCGTTTTGTGTGTTTTTGGCCTCATTTGGGAGAAACGCCACGGGGAAGTGACGACTCCCAGGAGGCCCGAGGATGCTGCAGCAACAACACACTCTCTCTCTCTCTCTCTCTCTCTCTCTCTTTCAACAGCTATTTATATATTCTGTGCGTGTGCGTGCGTGCGTGTTTTTCTATCCTTGTGGGGACCAAATGTCCCCACAAGGATAGGAAAACCTGCTGGATGTGCCTTGTGGGACCTTCTTCCGGTCCTCATGAGGGAAACAGAGTTTTCTTGACCATGTTGTTGTTACTGAAAACAGTCAAAGGTCAAAACATTTCTTTAGGGTTCGGCTGTGTGGTGGTCAGGGTCAGGGTCAGGGTCAGGGTCAGGGTCCGGGCTATGCATTATGTCAGTGAGTGTCCTCACAAGGATAGAAATACAAACCTGTGTGTGTGTGTGTGTGTGTGTGTGTGTGTGTGTGTGTGTGTGTGTGTGTGTGTGTGTGTGTGTGTGTGTGTCAGGTGAAGCGTGTCCCTCTGGAGACACTGGGACTTTAAATGACGACAAGTTCACAATTCGTCCCGCTGCTGGACTGTCTCTATCTGTCTCTGTCTGTCTGTCTCCGTCTGTCTCTCTGTCTCTATCTGTCTCTGTCTGTCTCTGTCTTTGTCTGTCTGTCTGTCTCTATCTGTCTCCATCTGTCTCTGTCTGTCTGTCTTTGTCTGTCTCTCTGTCTCTGTCTGTTTCTGTCTGTCTCTATCTGTCTCTGTCTGTCTCTATCTGTCTCTGTCTGTCTCTGTCTGTCTGTCTCTATCTGTCTCTGTCTGTCTCTATCTGTCTCTGTCTGTCTCTGTCTGTCTGTCTCTATCTGTCTCTGTCTGTTTCTGTCTGTCTCTATCTGTCTCTGTCTGTCTCTGTCTGTCTGTCTCTATCTGTCTCTGTCTGTCTCTGTCTGTCTCTATCTGTCTCTGTCTGTCTGTCTTTGTCTGTCTGTCTGTCTCTATCTGTCTCTGTCTGTCTCTGTCTGTCTCTGTCTGTCTCTATCTGTCTCTGTCTGTCTCTGTCTGTCTGTCTCTATCTGTCTCTATCTGTCTCTGTCTGTCTCTGTCTGTCTGTCTCTATCTGTCTCTGTCTGTCTCTGTCTGTCTCTGTCTGTCTCTGTCTGTCTGTCTCTATCTGTCTCTGTCTGTTTCTGTCTGTCTCTATCTGTCTCTGTCTGTCTCTGTCTGTCTGTCTCTATCTGTCTCTGTCTGTCTCTGTCTGTCTCTATCTGTCTCTGTCTGTCTGTCTTTGTCTGTCTGTCTGTCTCTATCTGTCTCTGTCTGTCTCTGTCTGTCTCTGTCTGTCTGTCTCTATCTGTCTCTGTCTGTCTGTCTCTATCTGTCTCTGTCTGTCTCTATCTGTCTCTGTCTGTCTGTCTTTCTCTGTCTGTCTCTCTCCGTCTCCGTCTGTCTCTGTCTGTCTGTCTTTGTCTGTCTGTCTGTCTCTATCTGTCTCTGTCTGTCTCTGTCTGTCTCTGTCTGTCTCTATCTGTCTCTGTCTGTCTGTCTTTGTCTGTCTGTCTGTCTCTATCTGTCTCTGTCTGTCTCTGTCTGTCTCTGTCTGTCTCTATCTGTCTCTGTCTGTCTCTGTCTGTCTGTCTCTATCTGTCTCTATCTGTCTCTGTCTGTCTCTGTCTGTCTGTCTCTATCTGTCTCTGTCTGTCTCTGTCTGTCTCTGTCTGTCTCTGTCTGTCTGTCTCTATCTGTCTCTGTCTGTTTCTGTCTGTCTCTATCTGTCTCTGTCTGTCTCTGTCTGTCTGTCTCTATCTGTCTCTGTCTGTCTCTGTCTGTCTCTATCTGTCTCTGTCTGTCTGTCTTTGTCTGTCTGTCTGTCTCTATCTGTCTCTGTCTGTCTCTATCTGTCTCTGTCTGTCTGTCTCTATCTGTCTCTGTCTGTCTGTCTCTATCTGTCTCTGTCTGTCTCTATCTGTCTCTGTCTGTCTGTCTTTCTCTGTCTGTCTCTCTCCGTCTCCGTCTGTCTCTGTCTGTCTGTCTTTGTCTGTCTGTCTGTCTCCGTCTGTCTCCGTCTGTCTCTGTCTCTGTCTGATGTTCTGTTAGAACGCAGAGCAGAACCTCGGACTCCACACTAACATGAGACACATTCACATCTGGAACAGCAGCCAGAGCCAGAAAGGTGCATTAAAGAGTGTTGAAGTCCAGATCCAGTGTGGACCGAGCCCCAGAGGGAGCGGGCCGTCTCCAGAGGCTGCCTGTCTGAAACACACTCCTGAAACACACTCCTGAAACACACACCACGACCGCCCGGTGAATGAAGCGACGACCCGAACCCCGTCACTGCCCAAATGTTCTCTGGAGCGCCGCCGAGATGCATGAAGATCCAGACAAGATCAAAACATCTTCAGTGACTCCTGTCAAAGATAACACCAATCACCATGCTAATAACTCACTAATAACTCACTAAGTCACTAATGTCACTATTAAGTCACTAATGAGTCACTAATGAGTCACTAATAACTCACTAAGTCACTAATGTCACTATTAAGTCACTAATGAGTCACTAATAAGTCACTAATAACTCACTAATAACTCACTAAAAAGTCACTAATAAGTCACTAATAACTCACTAATAAGTCACTAATAAGTCACTAATAACGCACTAATAACTCACTAATAAGTCACTAATAACTCACTAATAAGTCACTAATAACTCACTAATAACTCACTAATAAGTCACTGACAGACAGCAGAGGAGGAAACTGATCCTGGACGACATCGATCTTCTGACATTTCAGGGTATTTTCAAAGGTATTTTTGGAGATTTGACGCAATTCACCTGTTTTCCTTCACTTCTGATTCTTCGTTCTGGTTTTATCTGCTGCTCGACTTCCTGAGCTCTCATGTCCCTCTTTCGTCTCTCCAGAGACAGCATGGCGGCGTCCGTCCCCGTCAGCCGAGGCCCCGCGGGGACCGCTGGCGCCACCGGCTGCTCGCCATATGGTCCAGCTGGGCCTCCGTCCTCAGGGACCAGAGGGAGACCGGGAGCCGGGGCAGCGTCGCCGTGAGACCAGGACTCTGAAGACATGAGAACCGTGAAGGAGCTGCAGAGCCGCTGTCTCCTCCATACAGCTGCTAGCATTAGCGCCCTCCATGGCAGACGTGTTTGCGAGCTCCGCACCTGGATGCCGTTTTTTTCACTTTTTTATTTTCCTACTTTTTCTGGATGTAGTGCACAAATGCCGTGCACTGCAGGCAGACGGCAGGCAGGCGTTCCTGGACGTCCACAGCTCTCATCATCTGAAGTTTGATGGGAGCATTCCGCCGGACCTGGAGTCCATTGTTCGCCGCCACACCCAGGAAGGCCCCGAAGCAGCGACCTGGAGTGAGTACGCCGACCCCAGGAGGGTACGCCGCAGACGGCGAGGCAAGAGAGGCGGGCTCCACGCTAGGCTAAAAGCCCGCACTAGCCGACCACCGCTACCCAGCCTACTGCTAGCGAACGTGCGATCCCTGGAGAACAAACTGGACGAGTTGCGAGCTAGCACTACATCGCAGAGGGAAATAAGAGCGCTGCGCTTTTATCTTCACTGAAACCTGGCTGTCAGAAACCGTCCCGGACTCCAGCCTCCAGGAAGACAACGGGAGGCGGTGCTGTATATATGTACATAGCATTTAGCCTATATTTACAGTGTTTCTGTTCATCATATAGATATTTTATTTTCTGTATTTATTGAACATCTTTGAAAGCTCACTATACTGATCTACTTTGTCTCTCGGCATCCACTGTGAGCAGCAAAGGAAGAATTTCATTGTTCAGGGAAACGTGTTTCTTTCCTGTGCGTATGACAATAAATCTTTGAATCTTGAATCGGGGCATCAATTCTGCAGCGGCAGCTCCTCTGGCTGCCCGGGAACTTCCTCCGGTTGCTCCATCCGTCACAGACGTGTCTGCCTGCTGCACTCACTTACTGGAGAATAAACACACAGGAGACATGCTGCCTTCACACCTGCGCTCTCTGTTCACCAGACGAGGCGCCACTCCTCTTTATTTTTCAGCGACAAACCGGAAACCACAACTAAACAACACATCCTTCAAAGATTGTCTATTGCAACACAATGACAGACATCTCAGTCCAACAGGGGTGTGTGCGTCCGCTCGAGGGCCCGGTAATGTGTGTGTTTGTGCGCGAGCGTTGGAATCCTCTCGCGGGCCAGATCGGACGGTTCGGCGGGCCACATGTGGCCCGCGGGCCACTAATTGCCGACCCCTGTCATAGAGCATCTTCCTCCTCTGACATCCAGATGACAGATGATAGACGTGAAGAACGGGTTCCTGGAGGAGGAATCCTGCTCTGAGGTAACAGGCGGCCTGACGAGGCGTCATGGCCGCCGGCGAGTTCGCAGAGCAGACGGTTCTCCTCCATTCTGCACAGAACACTCTGCAGAGCATTAACCATGGAGAAGACGGAGAACAACACTCCGAACAATCACACTGGAGAACATGGACCTCCGTATGGACACAACACCAAGGTGGACTGTTGTTACGGTGACTGTAACTCTAAAACTACCAAGTCCGGGAGGATCTGGACTGGAACCAGAACCAGGAGAAACTGGACTGTTGATGGAGTTTAAAGGGTTCCTCCTGGAGTTTGGGGGCTTCCTGTGTCGTGTCGTGATTCTCTCCCTCATGGTTGAGAATCTCTCGTTGACCCTGGAATCTATTTTTATCTGCGGAGACGCCTCGGGCGCCGGTGCTCTCATGTTTCCTCACATATTTACCTTCAGTGGGAAACGAGCCGGCGTGACGAGCGGCCGGCATGACGAGCGGCCGGCGTGACGAGCGGCCGGCGTGACGAGCGGCCAGCGTGACGACGAGCGGCCGGCGTGACGGCTCCTGAGTCACCGGGAGCCTGAGGGAACACCAACCTCCCCCACCCCACCCCCACACTCTGGTGACGTCGACACACACACACACACACACACACACACACACACACACACACACACACACACACACACACACACACACACACACTCACACACACTCACACACACACACTCACGGGCTGTTGGTCAGTGACGTGGAGAACATGCAGACTCCACACCGGCCAGGCCACATGGTGTTTTTACAATCACGTTAAACTCATGTAAACCTGGAGGCAGACAGAGCGATCCAGGATCAGTCCTGGTTCTCTAGGCTCCAGGTTCTCCAGGGTTCTGGTTCTCCAGGGTCCAGGTTCTCCAGGGTCCAGGTTCTCCAGGGTTCTGGTTCTCCAGGGTCCAGGTTCTCCAGGGTCCAGGTTCTCCAGGGTCCAGGTTCTCCAGGGTTCTGGTTCTCCAGGGTCCAGGTTCTCCAGGGTCCAGGTTCTCCAGGGTGCTGGTTCTCCAGGTCCTGGTGAGGCGGATCATGCAGCGTCCTGTGTCATGAGGACAGAGTCTCTGGCGGTCTCTCAGGTCTTCCTCTCTGCAGCAGCGTCCTCAGAGCCCAGCTCAGGGTTTTATCTGATCAATAATGTTCCATCGTCTCCAGGAGACGCTGCTGAAGCAGCGAGCTCCGTCCCCGGCCAGAGCTCCGCCCCCGGCCAGAGCGCCGCCTCACCTTCAGGTGTTTCAGATGAACTGGTGTCCGTGTTAACTTGTGACCAACAGATGTTGAAAACCGACTAAACCTCGCTGTCCGCCCTGGTCCTGGGGGGGGGGGGGGGGGGGGGCTGTCCTTCATCGGGGGGCTCCTGGGTGACGGGGGTGCTGCGGCATCCCCGGACCCCCCTCTCCCCTCGCTCTCATGCACACACACGTAGGGCTTTGGGAGGCGGGCTTATCAAGTTGGGTGTGGTGGAGGGGGCCATCTAAGTGGCCCCAATCACTGCACGCTTCGGTGGCTTGCCTCTCAGTCTTAATTGCACTTAGTCATCTAACACGACCAAATACATACAAACACACACGTCGGGGGGTCTTGGCGCGCTGTGTCGGGGGTGGGGCTGTTCAGGTGGATGAGACTGCTCGTTTGGCCTCACTCGCGGCACGGTGTGGTTACTGCCCCTCAATTTTAATAGCAAACAACATATACTCCATCAACACTCACGAGACGGAGGGGGGAGGGAGGGCAATGGGGTCTTCTGCGCCCCCGTTTCCGGATTCCTTCTGGTGGGGGGTGGGGCGGGGGGGGGGCTGTTGTTTTCCCCACAGGCCTGGGGCTTGTAGCGGCTGTGGTTTGGGGGGCTGCTGGCTCTGGGGGGTGCATATCTGTCTGCGGCGGTGGGGTGGGGGGGGGGGGGCGGCAGTTGTGGGTGGCGGGGGGTCCTGGATGTGGGGTTCGGTGTTCCCTTGCCTTCCGGGGGGGTCTCCCGCAGGATATGACAGTTGGATGACGCGGGAATGTGAGTGTGTGTGTGTGTGTGTGTGTGTGTGTGTGTGTGTGTGTGTGCGTGCGTGCGTGCGTGCGTGCGTGCGCGTGCTTGTTAGCGTGTGCGTGAGAGTGTGTGGGTGTGTTGGAATGTGAGTGTGTGTGTGTGCGTTTGGTTTAGGGATGAGTGGTTGTGTGTGTGCATGTGTGTGTGTCAGTATGAGTGAGTGGGTATGAGTGTTGGGTTGAGGCGGGGGGGAGTGAGGCGGGAGAGGACAGGGGGTGGGAGGGGTGGGCCGGGCGGTGGACGGGGGGGTGGGTTCCGGGTGGGGGTCGTGGGGTGGGGGTGGGGGTGGGGGGGGTGATGCCCTGGATCTCGAGGTGTATGGCCGGAGCGCTGGGGGGGGTACTGGCCTGGGGTGGGTAGCCGCCCGTGTGGGCCGGTTCTCCCAGGGGGGTCATGGCCCTCCGCCTGGGTGGGGGGTCGGCTCCTGGGCTCTTGGGCCTTGGGCTCTGGGCTCTGCCCGCCCCGGGCGTCCGGCGCCCGGGGTGGACCGGCTCCTGCCAGTCGTGGCTCCGCGGGGCCCGGGCCCCGGGACCGCCGGGGTCCCCGGCCGGGGCTTTCCTCTGCCCCGTTTCTGGACCGGAGCGTGGGCGTCTGCCTGGGGGGGCCGCTTGGATCCGGGCTCTGTGATGACCGCCGGCTGTCTGGTCTCCGAGGGCCTCTCTGGCCTGCTTCTGGCCTTCTCAGAGGTCAGAGGTCATATATGCATGATCACTATCACCATCACTGTCACCATCATATTCACATGATCACGTTGATCTTTAATCACTCTTCACATACTGGGTTACCTTGTCTTCTTGTGGTGGTTAGACTAATGGTGATCTGTAGCAGAACTCTCTTGATGCACGCCCCGAGTTTACTACTAGTTACTACTAGTTACTACTAGTTACGACTAGTTACGACTAGCTATATTTAAAAAAAAAAAAAAAAAAGGGTTTGTGGTGTCCTTGCATTTCCTTCCTCCCCTACACCTCCTTTTATTTTTGTGGCCTGGTCTGTTCACTAATATGGTTCGGGAAAAAAAAAAAAAAAAAAAAAAAAAAAAATGTATGTATGGTTCTGTAATTTTCTGTGTTGGTTGTCGGCTCTGTTTTGGTGTTGTCTAGATTGGGGGTTTGGGATTGTTCTTGGTTGCGTGTGGTGCGTCGACAACACTGTTTTGTATTGTGACTTTGTACATAGGTTGTGCCCCCCCCCCCCCCCCCCCCCCCCGTTCTCCCTCTCTTTATCTCTCTCTCTTTCTGTCCCTGCTCTCTGAGCGTCACCGTCCCGGTCCTGTCCTCAGCCATGCCAGATGCCAGCTTTAAATAAAGGCAGCAGCAGGAGGAGATTCAGTCTCGTCCTGCTGCTAATATTAAAATCTGTTCGGATAGTAAAAGGCTACATCATACAATATTGCACGCCCCAGCTGCCGAACAGGACAAGGGAAAAAAAAAAAAAAAAGAAAACCGACTGAACCTTGTAGAGGTTCTAGCCACGCCAGTTTTCTACAGTTCAAATAAATGTATCAGTTGAGTCTTTAGTGAATCTGCTGCTTCCAGCAGGAGTTTACACAGAAACCCGTCACTCATTAACACGGGAACCAGTTAATCCAGAACACCGGCCGGGCGGCGCTCTCTGAGCAGCTCGCTGCTTCCATCTCTCCTCTCCAGGGTTTGTTCTCTCTGGGTTTTTATTGAAAAATGTTTTTCAACCACAATCCAGTTCTTCTGCTGGTTTTGACTGTCCTGCTTCAGTTTAATTTTAAAAATAACATTTATTTTGAATCAGATGTGTGTATTCTTCTTCATACATGCATTTGCTGAAACAAGTTTGTTATAAATCAGTCAATCACTGAATCCATCACTCTTTCTGTCTGCATTTATGTAAAATAACATTAAGATCTTACATGTTCAGTTGTTTTAGTTGTCTTCCAGTAGATTATGAAGTACCGTCTTGGCCCGAATATAAGACAATATTTTTTTCCAGAAATGGTATTCTCAAAATGGGGTGGTGCTACAGTATAATGGAGGACTAGATAGAGCCAAAGTCACTCAAACAAGAGAACTCTGTCAGATGTTGAGTTAAATAAATACACCAATGTTTAATTTAAATGACATTTCTATGCTTCATTTTAAAACCTGATTTGCTTTCGTGAGTTTAACTTAAAATCAAAACATGTTAAAGTAAAATCAGCCAGCTAAGTAGATTCAAACCAACACTGCTGAGTGAATCGCACAACCAATCCCAACACAATTAAGACTGTCCAAGGTGGTTTTGCGTTGAGCGGACGCCGAATTGGCGGGTTGCATTGGCGGTGATGTGGTTGAATTCGCGGTGATGTCAGTTCAGTCGAGGTCGGTGCTCATCTGAGTTAGTATATATGTTTGATACACTAGAGCAATAGTGCATGATGCCTTGTCTTGCCAAAATATACCATAATGAGCGTGATAAGGTGTTGAGCGCGAGCTAGCTGACGTGAGAGCTCATGTTAACTCTGAACTGTTCATGCTCAGTCATTGAACCAGCCAGCTAGCATGAGCTGCTGGCTGCCCACGTGTGTTCGGCTTCACTGGCTTCGTACAGCACGCTTTTGAAGAGCTAGGTTGGAAACTGATAAAAGTATCCCGTATTTTAATTGAAGCGTTATGCTAGTGGATTTTTTTTTCTTTTTTCGGCATCTTTTGTTCCTGTTTTTGCTACTGGTGTTTCGGATTAACTGGTTCCCCTGTTAACTGCTGACTGATTTCTCTGAACACATGCTGGTGACAGCAGATGTTGAAGTTAGGCCAACGAAAGACACTAACCTTAAAAAAAAATACCCTAATTGCAGATAACCGACATTCACCAGAAAAACTAAATGCTTCAGTCGGGTTTTCAACATCTGCCGGTCACCAGTTAACATGGAAACTAGTTAATCCGAAACACCGAAGTGTGGGATACGCTGCTGGGTAAACGGAGCGCATCCGCTTTTCCCGCTTTTACTCCGGTCGCGACCTGAAGCGGTAAGTGAGGGAGGGGCGGGTTGTGGACCAGTGCAGTGCGGGGGAGTGGCGTTACGGACCGGTATGGTGCATCCAGCCCAATTTCGGGGGGTGATGCGTGCGGCACGCGGTAGGACTAACAGGCATCCTTCTTGCTTCCAGCTGAGCCCCGCTCCTTACTGTCACCCAGACTGGCAACTTTCACAACTCTCAGCTCACAGCAGGAGAGATTCAACAGGCGGGAATCGATGATTTTGGTAGAAGAAAAAAAAATAGATATCAGGAAGTGAACAAACAGAAGAGCAGAGAATGTGGAGTGTATTGAGTTTACTATGCGCACTGTGCTTGGCTCATTGCGTTATGTTTTCTATTACATTTACAGCTCTTCCATGCAGGCCTCCATCTTCATTTCTGGAGGACTGGACAGTCATCTGTTGAAGCTCTTCAGTATTGGTAAGTACAGTGTCCACCACCAAGAACTCACTACATTTAACATCTAATATATGACAACATATTATATAACACTTCAATTATTCACAGGCATAAAGCTAATACTATATATGAGCTAATACTTTTTGTGTGTGTTTTGTTCACAGTATTTTGAATGTGGAAGTGTAAAGAGTGCGCTGCAGAGGAAACATCAAGATCTCTCTTACTGAAACACTATAGATTAAAACATGGCCACTTTGCCGTAAACAGCCCTATCCATGTGCCTACTAAACTGGCCATGCACTGTCAAAACTTGGACTGCGCTAAGAAGTCACTTGTGTAGGTCACATTTCAATCAGACCTCTCAAACATCAGTTGATAGCTCAACATTCAGCTGCCCCACTGCTCAAATAGCCGTATTGCTTCACTGAAAGATTTATTTACTCATATTAACAGCCATCTAAAAAACATGAAACCATAACTTGCATTTTTCAGAATTGTGTCTTTCAAACGAATATTTATGGAACATATCAAACTCACAAGAACAGGAAGCATAGGACATATACACTGAGTGATTTGAAAGCTAGAATTGTTCACATGCCAGAGGATTCACAAGGCGGTTCTTTCGGAGAAGGTGCCCATCTGAGTGATGAGCTTCTTGATGGTGCTGAACTCGAGGATAGTGCAGTGATCCCCAGAACCTGAGGATGTGCAACAAGTTATTGAAAAGAAATTAGCATTTGTCTTGCTGAAGTTGGAGACTTGTTTTCATGTAGCGGCCTCTGCTGCCGATGAACTGCTAAAGGAGTCGCAGTGTTTGGTTAGTTCTGCCCTGGTGCCTGCAGCTGACAACATTCCTGGTGACTTCTTCTCTAACCATAACTTGCAAGTCGATCAGACGCTCAACAATCAGTTAAGTGCACACTCACTCCATCTAATCCTTCAGCAAAAGCTCTGGGAAGGGAGGGGCCACTCAGCCACTGCGTTGAAGCAGAAACAATATTACAGAAGTCATTTTGATTCTGTTGATCCCATTGAGTTTATTCTTGATGCCAAAGCTAAACGTAGCTTCCAGTATGTGCCTTTGCTAAAGGTTTTACAGCAGCTACTCAATCAAAAGGATGTGTTTAGCAAGATTATTGAAAAGAGGACTGCGACCGACAGTGAGTGGCCAGCAGTATTACAGATTCTTTGAGGACGGACAGCACTTTCAGAATAATACGTTTGTATCCGGAGAGGCACGAACAATATCTCTGTTTATATATTGATGATTCTGAAATTTGCAGCCCCCTCGGCACGTCACGGAAAACGCACAAACTGTGTGCTGTCTATTGGATTTTGGGGAATTTTCCACCTGGCAGTCACTCGTCTTTAACTTCAGTCTACCTGGCTCTTCTGTGTAAATGTGATGATGTGAAGACATATGGCTATCACAGCATTCCTGAACCACTACTCCAAGATCTTTGTGCCTTTGAGCAGCAGGGTGTCTTTGTCTCACATCTGGGTACATTTGTGAAGGGTAGGCTTCAGTGTGTCGTATCAGACAGCCTCGCAGCACATGGATTAGCTGGCTAAGTTTCTCTGGCCAGTATTTTTGCCGAGTTTGCATTGCTCAGCGAGAAGAAGTCAGCTCAAAGAAGTCAAATCTGGTGTATTCACCCTGAGAACAAGAACTTCCACAGTTAACCCCATGTTTGGGAAGAATAGGTCAGGTGTTCTAAAACCCAGCACTTATGGACCACTGACTAAGTTGACACACAAACAAAAAAAAAAGGGGGGGGGGGGGGGGGGGAGTCTCCTCTTCTGCAACTTGATGGCAACTCCCTCGACCAATCGCACTTGAAGCTATTGAAGCATTTACTGATGGTTTCCTTCTTTCTTATGTCTGTATTCTTGCTTGTGTTGGACGTCGCTTTGGACAAAAGCGTCTGCTGAATGAAATTGTAGATTGTAGTTACATGTAAGTACTGCACAGGCTGAAGGAGGGGCTTCCTTTGGGGTGAAGAAAACTTGTATTTTCACTGAGAGACTTGCTCACTTCTGTGTGCGTGGGCGGAGCCTGCTGCCCTGCGTCAGCACATCCGTGACGACCTCCAAGAAAAGCCTGGCGGGCCGCCAGGCCTATAGAGCACTGTGGCGGGCGACAGCCGGCAACCGATGACGCAGCCGGCGCGAGCGTTTCCAGTGAAAAATTGGCGCGCCCGTTGACTTGCACTGCCACTCGCCGCCACTCGAAGGTCGCAGGTCGCCGCCCGTCGCTTCGTGGCTCCACGCTCGTCGCTCGAGTTGAAATAATTGAACTTTTTAAGCAATTTGTGCCAGGACAGCCGATCAGCGTGGAGGTCGTCACGGACGTGCTGACGCAGGGCAGCAGGGCAGCAGGGCAGCAGGGCTCCGCCCACGCACAACAGTTGGCGTGATGCCACGGCGAGCGGCGAGCCTTATTTCATTTGTTCACCGCTTCAGGTGGAAACGGCGCCAGGCTGAAGCTGGAGCCGGCCGTCCGGCAACTCCTGCAGACCGTGGAACGCACCGAGCTCAGACCGCCTCCGGAGAGCAGCGTGATCCACAAGAGACGCCGGCGCCTCACCGCAGCCGACGCCGACTCCTCCACGCCAGATACAGAGCAGCACGGCGGTGGGCGGAGCCAGCTCAGTCTGTCTTTATTTGTAAAAACAACGCAAAGTGCTGAACAGTAAAAACAGTCATAAACAAAAAGAACAAAACCACACCATCGATCAGTGCGCACCACACACGCACACACACATGCCACACGCACACACACACACACACACCCACACACACAACACAGACAGCCGGGTGCACACACAGGTGCACACTCCCATGTTCGACAGTGGAAATGATTGGCGGGCTTGGAGTGACGTGATGCTGCGGCGAGTGGGCGAGGGTTTTTAGCATCTTTGTACCAGCGATGGCGCTCGTGCGTCTAGCGGCGCCGTTTCATTTGTACCGCGAAATGCCGTCGCTTTCAACGCGTCCGGTGGAAACACGGCGTAAGACTCTGGAGCACCTGTTAAATATTCCAAATGTAGCCGAGGATCTGGGATCATATGAAGCTCTGGGCAGCAAAGAAACACCTCAGCATGAGGGAGAGTAGAAAATAAAGGCATGTCGTTCTGAGGGTATATATATCTATAATGTGTATATATATGTATGTATCCAGGGTTGGGAGTAACGGATTACATGTAACGGCGTTATGGTAAGCAGGATACAAAAAAATTATACTGTAATCTGTTACAGTACACGCAAAAAATATGTAATCTCGTTTCAGGTACTTCTGATCAAAAAACAGATTACTGGGCGGGATTACTTTGAAAATCAGATGGATATACGTGCCGTATACAGACATTGTGACACTTTACGGCAAAAAGCGCCACACCGTAGATCTATAACAGTAGACACCGTAGATCTATAAACAGTAGACACCGTAGAGCAGATCTATAAACAATAGACACCGTAGATCTATAAACAGTAGACACCGTAGATCTATAAACAGTACACCGTAGATCTATAAACAGTAGACACCGTAGATCTATAAACAATAGACACCGTAGATCTATAAACAATAGACACCGTAGATCTATAAATGACAGACGCCGCATCACCGCTGTCTCGGAGCAGCCTGCTGCTCTGCTGATATGTTTAACCGTGAGTAAACGACCCGCGATGCCGTGAATTTTACCCCTGCTGCTGGAGTCATGGCTGCTCCAGAGAGAAACTCTTCTGGATGGAACACGAGACATTTTGGATTTCAGTCAGATGAGACCAGAATTTCTCTGTCCGTGGTCGAGAATTCCACCCCCCAGCTGTGAAAACGCTCTCAACATCCAGGAACTCATCAAACCTGAAGACACATCTACAGCTATGAAACACACCTGAACTCACAGAGAAGCTAAAGTGTTATTAGCCTGCTAACCTGTCAGTAACCTGCTAACCTGTCACTAACCTGCTAACCTGTCAGTAACCTGCTAACCTGTCACTAACCTGCTAACCTGTCACTAACCTGCTAACCTGTCAGTAACCTGCTAACCTGTCACTAACCTGCTAACCTGTCACTAACCTGTCAGTAACCTGCTAACCTGTCACTAACCTGCTAACCTGTCAGTAACCTGCTAACCTGTCACTAACCTGCTAACCTGTCACTAACCTGTCAGTAACCTGCTAACCTGTCACTAACCTGCTAACCTGTCACTAACCTGCTAACCTGTCAGTAACCTGCTAACCTGTCACTAACCTGCTAACCTGTCACTAACCTGCTAACCTGTTAGGAACCTGCTAACCTGTCAGTAACCAGTCAGTAACCTGCTAACCAGCCTCACCAGGCTGGACTCAGAAGAATCTGATGGAGGCAGTAATCTCTTCATCCTGGATGGAGGATTTACTGGAGACTGCATGTTTCCTTCTGTCACTGAGGAATGAATGACCTCTGACCTCTGGAACAAACAGTGTTCATGGCCGACCTGAAGACACCCTGCTCCTCCCTGCAGCAGAGCAGCTCCACAGCAGAGAGAGGACAGAGTAGAAGTGTGTGTTAACACTGTCAGTACAGCTCCTGCTGCTGGACTGTAGAGCTACTGGAGGAACAGTCTGGACTGATGGAGCTGATCCTGAGTCAGAAAGAAAGTCAGATTCTCAGTAGGTCAGAGGTTTAAGGTCATGTTGGTATTAGCTGGGGCTGAACAGAGTTCAGCAGAGTTCAGACACTCAGAGCGTTTAGTGTTTACTGTAGAGCTGTCAACACACTGTGAGGACCACACCTAGGCTGTGTTCGAAAACCGCATACTTACGTACTACTCATACTAACTTATTGAGTATGCAGTGTGTTTACACTGGCAGTATGCGATTTTGAGTATGCGAGAAGTTCCCGGATGCATACTGCATTCGCCAGAAATGTTGAGTATACATCGTGTGTTCACTACTCATACTGAAATTGCCCAAGATGCAACGCGACGGACATTTGAATAACTTTATTCAGTTCACAATGACTGTTTCTTCATGATGTACATTTAGCAAGCTGAGTATGGTTCTAGATTTAATCTTCCCTCCATTGTTTGTGCTCGTAGGTATGTTATGTTACGAGATTTTTGATTGGATTGACAATGATTAAAAATAGTAAAAACAAAAACAAAAAACAAAAAAAAACACTTACATCTGAGAACAAGTCCATGCTGAAAGCGACCATGATGTACTGAAGACGGCGAGCCGATCTTCGTTGAAGGGCCGAAAATACTCTCCGTCGGTAAAGCATCATAATTGCCATAATAAGTGGTCCGTTAACGGGACACCGGTCCCAAACGGCGACGTTAAGCGAGATTTATTGCTGAAAGATTGCCTTCTTGTTTTCAAAGTAAAGCACAGATTTATCACTGAGGTTTTTTTGCATGAGAAAGGGAAAGGGATGGTTTATTTTGGTGAAAATAACCGGAAGTGCGTTGCTCACTGCGGCTGGCTTGAATTTCGCCGAATTCGTCCGAACAAAATCATAAACGGCTGGTATTCGGACAAATAAACTCGGGCTCTAAACCACCACTTTGTCGCCTAATTTTAAAAAAAATCTCGATGAAGTTATACATTTGACGAGTTTAGAGCTAAAGTGAAATCAGCTTTAGCAGATCGATTTCTGCTCATGGAAGAAGTGCAATGCATTGTGGGTTATTATGTAGTATGCTGTAGTGTAAACGCTTCGCATACTGTTTGATGGACTGAGTAAGCAGGATGCAGGATGGATAGTATGAGTATGTAAGGATGTAGTAGACAGTATGCGGTTTCGAACACAGCCATGGTGTTTGTCTTTAATTTTTATGTTCGCTGGTGAAGTAATCTAAAAGTAACTAAAAGTAATCTGGTATGTTACTTTTTAATTGAAGTAATTAGAGTAAGTTACTGATTACATTTTTTGACAAGTAACTTGTAACTGTACCAGATTACAATTTAAAAGTAACCCTCCCAGCCCTGTATATATCTTTAAAAAAAGGTGCTTTCCTGGTGTGAATACTGTAACTGATTTTTGTTTTTTTTCTGTTGAAGGATGTTGAAGACAAGCAGGCGGCTGTGGACGACAGTCCTGGGGGGTCCTGCCGTCACCGCTGAGGTGCCGAGCCCGCAGACTGCCTGGCAGAAGTTGGAATCATCACTGAAGGAGGGAACGTGCTCCATGAACTCGCCAACATTGCCAATGCCGTCGCCATTTTGCTTGGCCTCATGTACTCACTTGACTTGAGCTATCCAACAAATCTGAAGTATTCATTTGAAGTTCTGCAGAAGCTTGTCCTGGAGCTTGATGCCAACAAACTGTCACCGAAGGTGCAAGTGCTGAAGACCAAACTCTTTGAAGGAACGCCGTCGGCAGGTGGGTCTGCATGTTCTACTGGGAGGAACGGACTCGGCGTTGCAGACTGGATGCCTAACTGTTCAACGGACTTCCACAAAAAGAGCGGAACACAACCTCAACAAAGACAAATTAGAAGCTACAGAAGGGATCAACACTGATGAGCAGCAGACTGAGGAATGGAGGGTGACAGCGTCAACGTTTGGTCACAGCGCCACAGAAGACACTCCAAGTTCTCCGTCAAAAGACGTTTGTGGAGAAGGGCTTCTCCTGACTGCCTGCTGTGGACTGTGGAGTTTTTCATTATTATTATTATTTGAATTGTAGACCTTTGGTTTCATTCACTGCTGAAGTTAGGCCGTCACTGGATGCCTCACTGTTGAACAGACTTTCACAAAAGGAGCAAAACATAACCTCAAAGAGGACGACGACAAGCTGCAGAGAGCCGCAGTGAGGCAGCGATGGGCCGACACTGCCGGTGGACGCGCCGAGGACCAACAGGACTTCAACATTCGGTCTTGGTGCCATTAAAAAATGCAACTTCTCTGTCATAAGATTTTGCAAATGCTTGTGAAAAATGCGTTTTCCTCAGTGGCTTGTGGACTAGTTTGTTCTTTAGTCCGAATGCGATGCCTGACAGCGCTGAAGCGGCATGAATATTGAGTTTTTTTGCTTAACACAAATGTGTGTTCACGATAAGGTCTCACTGCTCAGTATTGTGAGCAATTCAGATGCATTTGTTTGTCTTGGACAGTTTCTAACATCAACATTAAAACTTCTCTCAAAAAAAGGGTAATGACATGTTGAAAAAAATCTGTGCTTTGGATTTCTGAGTTTCTAAGGATGTAATAAATGTTTTCAGAACACAGTATTGTTATTTGAGTTTTATTTAACTACATTGTGTGGAAATTTGTTGACATAACCAGGTTTAGTAAGTCCAACAAAAAGGAATTTCTTTACTATAATGGAACATTGGAAGTATTGCTCATTCAAAGCAGTTAAGTTGGAACAAGGAGAAGTTGTTCAATTGGTTTTACGCAGCGCAGTTGAGTATAAGTTATGTGAGTGAGTTAGGCTACTGTAATGAATGTAACTTTAGTTAGTGGAACATTACCTGTTCAACTGAGGCTAACTTGACCAGGTGGCATAAATGTGACTTAATACAGTCTTGTTGGTTTCACATAAATGAGTTTCTTCCCTCTGTAATTCATATGAACATAACTTTTTATGTAAATTGAACAAGTCAGTTTTTTGAGTGTACCGGGGAGCTGGACTGCCTCTGCCCCATGCAGTGGCTCCGCCCCCCGTTAGGGGGAGCTAGTGAGCTGGACAGAGTGTCAGCCTGCAGCAGTGAGAGAAGAAGACTGAGCAGTGTGGCTGCTGGTGGTTTTTCTGAGCTTCATTTCAAACAGCATCCAGAATATCTACCTGTAAGTACTCGAGTATACTTAGCTGATGTTCAGGATGGAGGTGGAACTGATACTTGTGAGTTTGTCAGTTTGTTTTGAAGTTTCAATCAAACTGAACCCAACATTCAGGAGGCTGAATTATTAATGTTCATGAAGCTGAACAGAACTGGAGTTTGATGGTTATAAAGTTATTTACATCATTAATGCAGTTATTGAACCTTTGAGGCTCTTAATTGTTGCTTATTTTGAGAAAGAGAATATATTTATTTAATACTGTAGTATTTTTTTATGTGTAAATTTAATGTAATTTTTCAATCTTAAATCAGGTGAAATGTTATCTCTGTTGTGAGTTTTTGAGTTTAGAATAATTGTACAATAAAAAGTTATTTTATGAGTGACCTTATTGTCTTCAACATATTTTTTTTCACAAAATGATATTTGAAAAATACTCGTCTTATAATCAGAGCTGTACGATATCGGACCGATACAGTATTGACTTAACGACAACAAAGAAGAAAAGGCTGATTAATCTGATTTAAAAAAAAAAAGATTATTTCTAAAATTAAACGGAACTTGTTATATAATGTAGACAAATATAATTAGTTTAAGAGCAAAAACTCACTCTGTTCAAAAAAATCCGTTTGGTGATGCACTTCCTGGTTGGAGGTCAGAGTCCTTAGCAACAGCCTAGCAACCAGCCGCGGCAGTTTAACTGGCAAAATACACAGAAACAAAAACTACAGATCCCCCCCATAGAGCTCCTCCCATCTGCCCTCACTCTCCAGCAGTCTCACCTGATAACAAGGCTTTTTGTCATTGGTTGTTGTGCTATTTGAGCCCCGCCCCTTTCCCTTTTTGATTGATAGGTAAGTGAGAAGCTTGTTTGAGCCTCCGGTTATTTACTGGTGGTTTTTTTTTTCAGTGTGAGAAACAGTGTGGTGAGAGACAGGAGAGGGCTCTGGGCCGAGTCGGGGAGCAGCTCCAGTCCAGCTGGACCCAGAGGGCCCCTGAGGGCCCCTGAGGGCCCCGCCAGGCTGCAGGGCCGCTGGACCAGTCCCATGAGCCTGGACATGGAGGCAGAGGTCAGGAAGTCTGGAAAGAGGACCTGACGGAGGACAGGCCTGACGGAGGACGGAGGGAGACCCTGACGGAGCTCAGCAGACCTGCCCACCTGAACGCACTTTGCGTAGCAGCTACGCAATTTGACTTCAAAATCCGCGGCACGCTCCGCCTCATTAAACTACGCACAAAGCTGCAGACGCCAGTGAGCGCTGGTAGAAACGTGGACGTGCAGTACTCATGTCTGCCACCAGGAGGCAGCAGCAGGGCTCTGAAGCGTCATGCGTGTCGGTGTGTTGTCACGCAGTCACGCCACACGTTGTGTTTGTCACGCTGAAAAAAGACCGGTAAATGAGGCTGGTGCGCCGCAGCTCTGGACGCGCTACCCTGTCAATCAAAAAAGCAAAGGGCGGGCTAAATAGCGCAACAACCAATGAGAAACAGCGTTGCTATCACGTGATTCTGCTGCTGTGGAATCCTCAGAGACCGACGTGACGAGTTACACCCCCCCCCCCCCCGCCCTGGTCGACAACTCTCCTTTGGGGGGTGACTCGTCCTTACAGGGTTGAGAGCCCTGTAAGTGGTACTCAAAACATTTCACCAAGGTTGGCAGGTCTGAGCTCAGTGACTCCTGTGAGGAAGCAGGTGGAGCAACCAGGAGGAGGGTGAATCCACTTCCTGGTTCAGCTCTGGGACCAGGAGGAGGGTGAATCCACTTCCTGGTTCAGCTCTGGGACCAGGAGGAGGGTGAATCCACTTCCTGGTTCAGCTCTGGGATCAGGAGGAGGGTGAATCCATTCCTGGTTCAGCTCTGGGACCAGGAGGAGGGTGAATCCACTTCCTGGTTCAGCTCTGGGACCAGGAGGAGGGTGAATCCACTTCCTGGTTCAGCTCTGGGACCAGGAGGAGGGTGAATCCACTTCCTGGTTCAGCTCTGGGATCAGGAGGAGGGTGAATCCACTTCCTGGTTCAGCTCTGGGACCAGGAGGAAGGTGAATCCACTTCCTGGTTCAGCTCTGGGACAAGGAGGAGGGTGAATCCACTTCCTGGTTCAGCTCTGGGACCAGGTTTTCCAGGGTCTTGCTGCAGTCCTCAGTTGTTGTTCTTAAACCTTCTCATGCTCGTTTCCCATCTCTCCGTCTGATTGGCTGCAGGCTTTCCCTCCTGATTTTGCTCCCCCCCCCCGTTCTGTCTGCATCCCTCTGATCGTAATTGGCCTGTTTAGAGGCGATCACCCCCCCCCACACACACACACACACACTCTCTCCCCTCTCTCCCTCCTCCTTCACTGTCCTCTCTGGGGATGGAGGTGTGGCGAGGGCCATGTAAATAAATCTTCCTCCTCCTCCCCTCCCCCCCTCCTCCTCCTCCTCCCCCCTCCAGCCTGAAACCTGACAGCAGCTTCACGCTGCTGATTCCCCCCTCCCCCCGCCTCTCGCTCGCCCCCCCCTCTCGCTCGCCAGCCTGTGAGACTGAAGCAGCAGAGAGAGCGAGGAGCGAGCGAGCGAGGAGCGAGCGAGGCGTTCCCAGAGCAGGAGGCGGCAGGAGGGACGATGGAGGCCAGCTTCGACACGGAGGAGAGCTTCGACGACCCGTCCTGCCTCGCCCCCCCGCCGCCGGGCGCCGGGTCCCCGGCCAGGAGGCAGCCCCACGAGGTGAAGGAGACCAAGACCACGGTGAGTCCCCAGCAGCCTCCGCCGCCCAGGACGCGTCCTCACCTGCTGGACGCGTCCTGGTCCCGGTGGAACCGGTGGGGGGGGGGGGGGTCCCTGCATGCTGGATTAGTCTGAATGAAGAAGTGCTCTGCCTCCTCCTTCCTGAGTCTCCCTGAGCAGATCCACGTTCTGGATTTGATGGGTTCCGGCTTAGGACCCGGTACCTGGTCTGGACGCTGCTGGACGGGGACGAGCTGCAGGCGGTGGACTGAAGATCGGTCCGTCTGTCAGGAGACGAAACTGTCAGCGATCCCCGGGTGTCTCCGCCGTCCAATTGTTGCTCGGCGTGACGCCGCATCGCTCGGCGCCCGCAGAGCTTCACACTTCACCGCCGTCCTCGTCCTGCAGACGGAGCCGCGGTTATGTAACCTCTCAGGCTACAGAGGTGGCCGTGGGGGGGACGGACAGACGGACAGACAGACGGACGGACGGCGGGTGTGTGGCGCTGCCCCCTGCTGGCCTCGCTGACCTGCCGCAGCCACAGGAGCGTCACTCTGCCTGTCGTGTAGAAAAACGAGAAGAAGAAGAAAAACAGCAGCAGACCTGCGAGAGCAAGCCGGTCCAGTTTCCATGGCGACAAGGCGACGGCTGTGAACGGCTGCTGGAATGGAAACTCTGCCACAGGAGGGAGGACGCCGTTCACAACGTCCACCGAGGACAGACTGTCTCCTCCTCACCGGCCCGCCCGGGTCCCAGGACGCTGTCCAGGCCCGGACAGAAACCTGGACGTCTGTGGCAAGAGTGGCACCGGGGGAACCGGGCACCAGGGAACCGGGACATGGACATGGACATGGACATGGACATGCGGTCAGTGGAACCTGGACTGGGACACAGACGGTTCCCTGGGAGACGAGGAGCTGAGGAGCAGTGGACCGTCCAGACGACTGACAGGATTTTGAAAAAAGCTGCTCAGGAACAGAGAGAGAACCTCGGCTGCAAGGTTCATGTTTTTGTGTCGTGTTTACAGAGACATGAAAAGAAGCCAGTTTCCATGGAAACAGCAGAAAGGCTGGAAACGATAACCTAACACTGAAGAACACGGAGAACCATACATAGAACATTCACACTGGAGAACACGGAGAACCTACACCAGAACAGCGGAGAACCCTCTGAGCAGCACTGAGACATGAGCAGACAGGCGGGAGGACGTTCTGTCCACAGGGTTCTGCGTCCAGCGGTCCGTCGTCCTCCTGTCCCTGTGTGTGAACCGCCAGCTCCGTCAACTGTCTCCCACTTGTTGACAGTTTGAGTTCATGTGTTCACGGTCCAGAGATAATGGTCTTCATTCATCCATCCGTCTCTGTACCTCCGATATGAGGTCCAGCTGACGGGATGGAGACGGGGTGGAGACGGGGGTGAGACAGGATGGAGATGGGGTGGGAGACAGGATGGAGACGGGGTGGAGACAGGGTGGAGACGGGGTGGAGACGGGGTGGAGACGGGGTGGAGACGGGATGGAGACGGGGTGGAGACAGGGTGGAGACAGGATGGAGACGGGGTGGAGACAGGGTGGAGACGGGATGGAGACAGGGTGGGAGACGGGGTGGAGACAGGGTGGAGACGGGGTGGAGACGGGACAAAGACGGGGAAGAGACTTAAATCAACAGTGATTGATGTGTAAATCTGGTCAGGGAAGACACCAGAGACCGAGACCAGAACCTGTCCTGGATCAGGACTTTAATATGGTTCATTCCACTCTGAAACGGCACAATGAAACCCGGGCTGTCGTTCTCTTTTTGAAAAAAAACATCATCGCCCCCTCCTGGAATTATCCTGGAATTACAGCTTTTCTTTTCTTTTCCTTTTTTCAACCTGTCCTGTCCAGCAGGAGGCAGCAGAGTGTAGGTCTGCCCCCCCCCCCCCCCCCCCCCCACACACACACACACACACACACACACACACACACACACACTCACACACACACACACACCACATCACACAGCCAGTCAACCTTAACCCAAACACACTCACATTCCCTCGTCAACATCCAACATGTCCAGCCGGTCCGGAGCCCAGCACCCCCCCCCCCCCCCAGCTCAGTGTTGATGAAGTATATGGTTATTTGCAATGAAAACTGAGAAGCGGGACCCACACCGTGGTGTGTGTGTAGTGTGTGTGTGTGTTGTGTGTGTGTAGTGTGTGGTGTGTGTTGTGTGTTTCTGGTCATGCTGGGCGACTCGGTGGAATTAAAACTGAGAGGCGAGCCACCGAGGGCTGCCAGCCAGCAGGCCAGCATGATGAGCCCGCCCCCCAAAGTCGGACCTGGCTTCATGTTTCACCAGTGGAGGTTGTTCTTGGTCGTGACAGGGACCGTAAACAGGGCGCTTCCCTCCCGCTGGTGTGGCTCCTGCAGACCGCCAGCTGGATCAGGGCTGCCCGGTCCTGTTCCTGCAGGGCCCCCATCCAGGGTCTGGTTCTCTCCCTGCTTCAACACACCTGGATCTGATGGTTGTAGGTAACGAGCCTGTCAGTGCATCCATGTGTTGAACCAGGGAGAGAACTAGAACTGGGTATCGGTACCTTTAACGTCCTGGTATCGGTACCTCTCAGGTGCTGATATCGGTATCTTTAACATGCTAGTCGGTATCTATAACATGCTGGTATCTGTACCTTTAACGTGCTGGTATCAGTACCTTTAATGTGCTGATATCGGTACCTTTAACGTCCTGGTATCAATATAATGTAATAATAATAATAATAAAATAATGATACATTTTATTTGTAATGCACTTTCCATTTCAAACATAAATCTCAAAGTGCCAAAGTGCCTCAAAGTGCAAAGTGGTATCGGTACCTTTAATGTATTGTTATCTGTACCTCTAATGTAGTGGTATCTGTACCTTAAACGTCCTGATATCGGTACCATTAATGTACTGGTATCCGTACCTTTAACATCCTGGTATTGGTACCTTAAACGTCCTGGTATCGGTACCTGGTATCATGTAGAGGGTGCCTGGTGTTACTGTCCATCCTCAGTAACACCAGGCACCCTCTACATGAGACTCTGTCTGCTCAGAGGAGCCACAGATCAGACCGTCTCCTCTCAGTGCGCTGTAGGACGGAGCGCTTTAGAAGATCATTCATTCCTGCTGCCATTCGATTTTATAATGAGCACTGCTAATGTAACATTAATGTGCTGGGGTTTATACACGTGATTCTCTCTCTCCTCTTTTTTTTTTTAATCTGTTGTTTTTTTTTTTTCTAATGCTATTTATTATTATTCTCCTGTTTTATGTGTTGCTACTGTATGACCCTGAATTTCCCCAAGTGGGGATTAATAAAGTATCTATCTATCTATCTATCTATCTATCTATCTATCTATCTATCTATCCTGTAACGTGCTGGTATTGGTACCTTTAACATGCTGGTATCGGTACCTTTAACATGCTGGTCAAGTCAAGTCAAGTCAGCTTTATTTCTGGAGCACATTTACAGACGGCTTCGCCGCGCCGAAGTGCTTCACACAGTGCAGTCGGTAAAAATAGACATAAGAAGTGAATAAAAGTCAAAATTCATAAAAACACTCAATAAGACACGTCTTGATCAAAGACAAGAAGAAACTAAAAACAAAGTAAGCCTAGTTGAAGGCCAGCGAGAGAGGTACGTCTTCAGCTGGGATTTAAAAATTCCTGCGGACTCGGCTGCCCGGATGTGGGGGGGGGGGGGGTCCAGAGACTAGGGGCCGCTACAGAAAAGGCTCTGTCCCCCCTGGTCTTCAACCTCGACCTGGGGACAACAAGAAGGCGTTGGTCAGCTGACTGTAACACTCTGGACGGGGTGAAGGGGAGAGGATCAGCCAGGTATGGAGGGCAAGGTGGTGAAGGGATTTAAAAACTGATAAAAGAATTTTGGAATCAATGCAGTGGCGGACGGGGAGCTGGTGAAGGGAAGCGAGAACCGGGGTGATGTGAGCAAGTTTTCTGGTGGAGGTGAGGAGTGGAGCGGCAGAGTTCTGGACGAGCTGCAGGCGGTGGAGTTGGGTTTTTCCGATGCCGGTGTATAGACTATTGCAGTAATCCAGGTGGGAAGTGACAAAGGCGAGCATGGCTGCTCTGACCCTGCTGGGGAAGGTACGCTTTAATCTTTACCAAGGTCCTCAGGTTGAAAAAGCTTCTTTTGACGACTGCACTAATCTGCTGCTCAAACTTAAAAGAACTGTCTAAAATCACACCCAGATTCCTAACAGCTAACTTGGAGTTACCGGCGAGAGAACCCGGGCGTTGGAGTAAAGTGCTGGAACACATGACCTCTGTCTTCCCTCGTTTAAGGTTGAGAAAGTTAGCTCACATCCAAGCCTTAATGTCCGACAAGCAGTCTAGCAGAGGCTGGAGGCAGCAGGGCCGCCGGCCTTAAAGGGGAGGTACAGCCGGATGTCGTCTGCATAGCAGTGGAAGGAGATAGTGTGTTTTTTATATCTCCTAAGGGCAGTAAATACAGGAGATAAAATGGGGCCTAGGATGGAGCCTTGAGGCACCCCGAGAGGGGCGGCAGATGAGGTGAAGTCTCCCAGCTGAACTACCTGAGTATGCAGCTAGGAGGACCAGGACCACAGGGCTACCTGAGTCTGCAGCTAGGAGGACCAGACCACAGGGCTACCTGAGTCTGCAGCTAGGAGCACCAACCACCACTATCACTGCGGGGTTGATGAGGAGTTCAGAGTGTGAAAGAGGATCTGGGGTTTGTGACAGTTTGAAGAAATCAGAGTAGAGACGCTGAGACTCGGCATGTCTTACAGCTGGATGGTCGACTGTCAGGGAGCGGCGGAGGATCTGAAGGGAGGCGAGGAGGCGGGCCTTCTTCCATTTGCGCTCAGCGCCTCTGCAGTTGCGCCTGAGGGCAGGTGTGGAGGCAGTTAGCCGTGGTGTGGTCTGAGTTTTGGGGCGCTTGGACTTGAGAGGGGCGATGGAGTCCAGAATTGTTGTGCAAACTGAAGAGAACATGGAGAGAAGCTCATCAGCAGGAGTTCCGACTATAGAGTCTGAAGGCAGCGACACACCGGGAGACCCTGAAGGCGGCAGAGACCTGCTCAGCAGTAGAGGGTTCAGAGAGCCAGAGACCATTTAGGGGCCTCATAGGAACTACCTGAGCATCGGACTGAGACAGAAAACAGAATTGGGGAGTGGTCGGAGAAAGCCATGGCACAGATCTCATCAACAGAGACAGAAACGCCATGGCTAGGACGAGATCGAGTGTGTATCCTTTCCGTGGGTGGGGCCGTCAACAGCTTGAATGAGTTAAGTAAATTTGAAAAATCCCGGACAGAGGCTGTGAGACACAGCAAACATGGACATTAAAACCACCACAGATAATGAAATTGTCGTATTTGACCACAAGCCCAGACAGAACATCGGCGAAATCCGAGGTAAAGTCCTTATTGAATTTGGGGGGCGGTAGACCACTGCACACAGAAGAGGGGGGACAGGTTTAGTTAAAATGCTGGTATCATATCTTTAATATACTGGTATCGGTACCTTTAACGTCCTGGTATCGGTACCTTTAACATCCTGTATCGGTACCTTTAACATCCTGTATCGGTACCTTTAACGTCCTAGTATCGGTACCTTTAACATCCTGTATCGTACCTTTAACGTCCTGGTATCGGTACCTTTAACGTCCTGGTATCTGTACCTTTAACGTCCCGGTATCGTACCTTTAATGTCCTGTATCGGTGCCTTTAACGTCCTGGTATCGTACCTTTTGTCCTGGTATCGGTACCTTTAACATCCTGTATCGGTACCTTTAACGTCCTGGTATCGGTACCTTTAACATCCTGTATCGGTACCTTTAACGTCCTAGTATCGGTACCTTTAACATCCTGTATCGGTACTTTTAACGTCCTGTATCGGTACCTTTAACGTCCTGGTATCGGTACCTTTAACGTCCTGGTATCTGTACCTTTAATGTCCTGATATCGGTACCTTTAACGTCCTGGTATCTGTACCTTTAACGTCCTGGTATCGGTACCTTTAACGTCCTGGTATCTGTACCTTTAACGTCCTGATATCGGTACCTTTAACGTCCTGGTATCTGTACCTTTAACGTCCTGGTATCTGTACCTTTAACGTCCTGGTATCGGTACCTTCAACGTCCTGGTATCGGTACCTTTAACGTTCTGGTATCGGTACCTTTAACGTCCTGTATCGGTACCTTTAACGTTCTGGTATCAGTACCTTTGACGTCCTGGTATCTGTATCTTTAACGTCCTGATATCGGTACCTTTAACGTCCTGGTATCGTACCTTTAACGTTCTGGTATCGGTACCTTTAACGTCCTGGTATCTGTACCTTTAACGTCCTGATATCGGTACCTTTAACGTCCTGTATCGGTACCTTTGACGTCCTGGTATCGGTACCTTTAATGTCCTGGTATTGGTACCTCTAACGTCCTGGTGTCGGTACCTTTAACGTCCTGGTGTCGGTACCTTTAACGTTCTGGTATCGGTACCTTTAACGTCCTGGTATCTGTACCTTTAACGTCCTGGTATCTGTACCTTTAACGTCCTGGTATCGGTACCTTCACGTCCTGGTATCGGTACCTTTAACGTTCTGGTATCGGTACCTTTAACGTCCTGTATCGGTACCTTTAACGTTCTGGTATCGGTACCTTTAACGTCCTGTATCGGTACCTTTAACGTCCTGGTATCGGTACCTTTAACATCCTGGTATCTGTACCTTTAACATCCTGATATCAGTACCTTTAACGTCCTGGTATCTGTACCTTTGACGTCCTGGTATCGGTACCTTTAATGTCCTGGTATTGGTACCTTTAACGTCATGGTATCTGTACCTTTAATGTCCTGGTATTGGTACCTTTAACGTCCTGGTATCGGTACCTTTAATGTCCTTTTATCGGTACCTTTAACGTCCTGGTATCGGTACCTTTAATGTCCTGGTATCGGTACCTTTAACTTCCTGTATCGGTACCTTTAACGTCCTGGTATCGGTACCTTTAATGTCCTGGTATTGGTACCTTTAACGTCCTGGTATCGGTACCTTTAACGTTCTGGTATCGGTACCTTTAATATCTGGTATCGGTACCCTTAACCTGCTGGTATTGGTACCTGTAACATGCTGGTATCATATCTTTAATATACTGGTATCGGTACGTTTAACTTACTGGTATCGATACCTTTAATAGGATGTCCCGATACAACTTTTTCACTTCCGATACGATGCCGATATTGCAACCTTGAGTTTTGGCCGATACCAATATTGGTCCGATATGTATCAGCGCGAATCATATTATTATTATTATTACTTATTTTTTAATGTGGAAGTTGGAAAAGACTTGATCAAGTGATGTTAGACAGAGAACAACAGTCAGCAACAGCAGGTGTGAGAAAAACACCCATTTATTATTAACCGATTGGTTACAAACATTTTAACCTTCAACATAAAACCTGCAGTGCTCCACAGCTGAGTAAATAAGAAAAATAAATAAATTAGAGGATGCTGAAAAATAACCTCAATAGCTCCAATAAACCAAATTATACTTTTAAAGTGCAAACAGTTCCAGTCCTCTTCAGTTATTTTTTACTGCCAGTATATGGTGGAACAACTGAAGGCGAGGATGAAAACAACAACAACAACAACAACAACACAATACTGTCCACCATCCAGCTGCTCAAACCTCAGCTTCAGACTGGCTCTAGTCATCACTCAAAAACAACAAAAAAACTTGCTTCAAACGTGCGATGGGGTTGGTCGTATTAAAGGTTGCGGGTTCTCTGCCACTGCGGGAAGCTAGCCTCAGCTGCTGACGGGGAAATGCTGCCACACGGCGACTTCCTGGGTTGTGATCAGATGGGCTCTGCATGCTGGATCACAGACGTTCTGTTGGCTGGATCCGTGCTCTTCTTCTTTGGCGTTTGTGGCAGACGGCACCAACGTTCAGGTGCATTACCGCCACCTGCTGTTTGAGAATGTGAACCACAGTCACCTCTGGACAGAAGTGCTGCAGCTTGTATCGCAGATTTTAGAGGCAATCCCATAAATCTGATACTCGTTTTTTAGCTGATACCGATGGTACCTTTAACGAGCTCGTATCTTTAACGAGCTGGTATCGGTACCTTTAACGAGCTGGTATCTTTAACGAGCTGGTATCGGTACCTTTAACGAGCTGGTACCTTTAACGAGCTGGTATCTTTAACGAGCTGGTATCGGTACCTTTAACGAGCTGGTACCTTTAACGAGCTGGTATCTTTAACGAGCTGGTATCGGTACCTTTAACGAGCTGGTACCTTTAACGAGCTGGTATCTTTAACGAGCTGGTATCTTTAACGAGCTGGTATCGGTACCTTTAACGAGCTGGTACCTTTAACGAGCTGGTATCTTTAACGAGCTGGTATCGGTACCTTTAACGAGCTGGTATCTTTAACGAGCTGGTATCGGTACCTTTAAGTTGCTGGTATTGGTACCTTTAGTTTACGGGTATCAGTACCTTTAACAGTGTAGAGCGTCTGTGGCTCATCTCGGCTGTGGTCAGTGCGGCGTTGACCGCTGGCGGTGGATGTGACCGTTGGCGGTGGATGGTCGTGTTCAGTTCAGAGGAACGACGGTCCACAGCGTTCAGGAGAGCCTGGAAACCAGCAGAGCCCCAGTTCCTGCCGGTTTACCAGAACCGCTCCGGTTCCCCATGTGGCGCTCTGTGCTGCAGGCCTCTGTCACTGCCGCGAGCCGCAGGTGCACGAGGTGCTGGTGCACGAGCCGCAGGTGCACGAGGTGCTGGTGCATGAGGTGCCGTGCAGCTGTGGCTACACGGGGTTTGAACCAGCCCCCCACAGGTTGTGCTGCTGCAGCTGCTGTGCTTTAAAGGAACCCTGAACACACGATGACAGCAGAAGCCGTCGTCATGGAGACGCACCGCGGACGCCCTCACAGCGGTGGCGCCGTCGTGACCTTGTCTTCCCCGTCACTCTGAGATCCATGTTTGTCCTCAGCACTGCAGTACGTCAGCTGATTCCCCTGACCCCCCCCCCCCCCCCCCCCCCGCCCCCCGGTAACAGCCTCCTTCTCTGTTCCCTCTTTGTTCCTTCCCGGGTCCCTCTGGGTCCCTCTGGGTTCCTCTGGGTTCCTCTGGGTTCCTCTGAGGCCCCTCAGGTCTCTGCCGGTCTGCCTCCAGCCTCCCTGAGGGTTCAGACCAGAGTCCCCCCTGCGGGCGTTCCTGACATTCCTCTGTTCTCTGCTGCAGATCAACTGTGTGACGTTCCCCCTCCCTGAGAAGGTCCGAGAGCACAGCTGCTCAAACCCCACGAGTGGAGCTACTGCGACTTCTTCTGGTCAGTACCGGGCCGGGCCGGGTCCGGGTCCTGACCCGGGCCGGACCGGACCGCCGCCGTGAGAGGGTGGAGAGGGAGGGTGGAGATGGAGGGAGGAGGAGGGTGGATATGGAGGGAGGAGGAGGTGGTGGAGTGGTGTGGATGAGGGAGGGAGGAGGGTGGAGGGGTGGAGGAGGAGGTGGAGAGGGTGGAGAGGGAGGGGAGGTGGAGGGTGGAGATGGAGGGTGGAGGAGGGTGGAGGTGGAGGAGGTGAGGTGGAGATGGGGGTGGAGGGGGTGGAGGTGGGAGTTGGAGGTGGAGGAGGGTGGAGATGGAGGGTGGAGGGGGTGGAGGTGGAGGAGAGGAGGGTGGAGGAGGGAGGAGG
>NW_021941391.1:7500-60000 GCF_902148845.1 Salarias fasciatus | reverse complement strand
ACATCGCCGACCTGCGCAAGCAGCTGGCGAGTCGCTACGGCGGCGTGGAGAAGGTACCCAGTGTCTTACCTCAGGATGACGGGTTGTAGAAGGAACTGAGTGTCTTAGTTCAGGATGACGGGTTGTAGAAGGAACCGAGTGTCTTACCTCAGGATGACAGGTTGTAGAAGGAACCGAGTGTCTTACCTCAGGATGACAGGTTGTAGAAGGAACCGAGTGTCTTAGTTCAGGCCGTGTGGAAAAGGTTCTGGGTTCTCCAGCACAGAGGACATCTCCAGTGTTTATTGACTTGAGCAGAACCCTCCCATGCTCTGGTCCTCCTGGTTCGGGTTCTGGTCCTGCCCCCCCCCCCCCCCCCCCCCACATTATTTGCACCTCACGAGCCAGTCTGTGATGCGGTTCTGTTTCGCTACTCGTCGCTCTCTGCTGGTCCGAGTTGATCTCAACGTTTCAGGGATTGTTTGAATCGTTTCATTTTTCTCAAAGCCTGAAGAACCGTTCCTCCTCTTCAGGGACCAGATCTGGTCCCGGTTTCCCCTGAAGCTGCTCCGTGTGAAGACAGAGTGGTAGGGATGCACGATATGAAAATTTTAACCGGTACCGATACCGATAGTTAACTATTTCTCATGGCCGATACCGATACCAATAACCGATAAGTTCAGATTTTTCTAATCAATATAATCTTAAAATAACTGAAGTTTGTACAAAGGAGAATAAACATTGAAGATGCCGTGATGAAAAAAGTAATACTTCAGCAGCTCTGGCCTGACAGAACAGCAGTACACAGTCTTCACATCTTCATTATTTCATTTATACAGTTACAATGATACATTAGTGGGTGTAACAGTACATGTATTTGTACTGAACCGTTCCGGTCCGGGCCGTTCGGTTCGGTACAGGACTGTCCCCCGGGTGAGTTCACGGCCAAAGTTAGTTTTTTCCCCGCTCACGGCCGGATGGTGCGTGTGTTTACGTTCTGCAGCTAGCATGTGCAGCTACACCTGCCGCCATGACTGCTGCTGCTAGCAGCTTCCTCCATGCTCCATGTCGCGTGGCGCATTGGTCTCTGGGACGTAATGTCATGAACTTCTGTCCACGGACGTCCCCGCGCGCAGGACAGATTCTGTGACGCGTTGCGTGTGTGCGCACGTCGCGCCGGTACACGCATGAGCCAGAGCGCCACAGCAAACAAACCGTGACAGACGCTGACTTTGAAAAGTGAGTCTGAAGCGAACAGGCTGCAACTCCGTCTGAAGAAACTCAGAGAAAAGCTGGACGGAGAGAGCAGACTCTGTCAGAGGAGGAGAAGGTCTGTCACTGAAGAGAAGCAGTGTGGAACTGTACCGGCTGTCGGGGGCTCACTGGGGGGTGCGCGTGCCTTGGAGGGAATACGTCTGCTTTAAAGGAATACTCCACCCAAAAACGATTTGGCTCATTTTCTACTCACCCTCATGCTGAAAACACTCTGGAGCACTTTTTTGACGATTCAAATGCAGTTGGAGATGTTTGGGGATTTTCGTGGTCAACAAACAGGGACCGACAGAGCCCGACAGAAAAAATGGTCCATAAAATCCACAAAACGTTCCCATTTTCCTTCATACTCTGCGTCGTCCGCTGTAATCCAAGTGTCCTGAGCGCGTAACGTCCATAATTAATTCTTAACGAGGTCATTTAGTACATTTTAAGAGCCCAAACAGGGCGCTTTCATACAGCTCCATTGCATGTCTGCACGCGCACCCTGAACTACGGAAGCCGCGGCAGACCAAGCAACACGCTGTGCCCTTTCAGCAGGACACCAAATTCAAAGCTTTGAAACAGTAGCCAATCACTTTTGATTGTCCACAGCTCGTCACTCACAGCAGAATATAAACAGGGAACTTCTTCTTCTACGCTTGCAATTTAGAAAAGTAGTCGCTGAAAGCGCGCAAGCGTATGGCTTGGTCTGCCGCGGCTTCCGTAGTTCAGGTGCGCGCGCAGACATGCAATGGAGCTGTATGAGAGTGCCCTGTTTGGGCTCTTAAAATGTACTAAATGACCTCGTTAAGAATTAATTATGGACGTTACGCGCTCAGGACACTTGGATTACAGCGGACGAGCAGTATGAAGGAAAATGGGAACGTTTTGTGGATTTTATGGACCATTTTTTCTGTCGGGCTCTGTCGGTCCCTGTTTGTTGACAACGAAAATCCCCAAACATCTCCAACTGCATTTGAAACGTCAAAAAAGTGCTCCAGAGTGTTTCTCGCATGAGGGTGAGTAGAAAATGAGGCCAAATCGTTTTTTGGGTGGAGTATTCCTTTAAGTGACGCTTTAGGCATAGCGCCCCCACGCTTCAGTGGTGAGACAAGTACTGCATGCGTCGCCTCTTTATTAAAGTGAAATACCGTATTTTCGGCACTATAAGGCTCACTGGATTAATAGGCGCACAGTCAATGAATGGCTTTTATTAAAAAAAATTCATACATGGGGGCACAACATTTTAAGGCGCATAGGATGTAATAGAATAGTATGAGAGAAACACATATTGGCCGTCTAGGTGGTTACATTCTCAGTTGAAATGTGTGAGTGAAGCGACATATCAGAGCCATCTGACTGAGGATCGCTCCTCTTCACGGATGTGCAGCTCAGAGCGGCCACGACTGGTGGAACTGGCTCGGTCAGCGGGTTCAGCAGCGGCCGTCTCCTGAGTGAAGTCCTCCACCGACAGCTCAGCAGCGGCTGCCGCTCCCGGCGTCCCGGCGGCGGGCTGCCGGGCGGGCCGGCCGTTCTCGGAGTCGCAGCGTGCAGGCTGCCGCCCGGCGTCCAGCCACTCCCCACGTCGGCCGGCGGTGCAGCCGCTCGCCGTGCTTCATTCTGTTTAAACTAGCTAGCTTAGCAGCTTAGCTAGCAGGGGTTGTTTGCTCATATGATCAGGGTGATTACCGTAATTCCTGCAAAAAGGCGCATCGAATTATAAGGCGCTCTGCTGGATTTTGAGAAAATTACAGGCTTTTACGTGCGCCTTATATGCGTAAAATACGGTCGTGATGTGCAAATCATCCATTAAAATTGGCCGAATTCTGCATATAATCCATGATTATGATCATACATATCAATAATAATAAATTAAAGGAAATACATGGGGGAAACAGCATTTTTCCAATATTTAGGGCCCCCCCCAAAATTTCACAAATCATGTTTTCAGGGGGGTCATGTCTCATCAAGGGGGCTGAGACCCCCCTGGCCCCCCCATAGTTCGCACCCTGAGTGAAAGTATCTAATCTCTCGGGCACCGCCCCGAGATTCAGAAACAAAAAAAAAGGCTAAATAAACTCTGACACTAAATGATAACGTACTGACAATGTATGAGCCTCATTTCCTATAAATAATCTGAAATAAAGGAGCAGAAAACAGTCTAGAGAGCCGGAAAAGCTTCTGGAGGATACGTGGATCAGTGCGCCTGCCTGGAACGTCCACAGCTGAGCCCAAATGCAGCAGCAGAGAAGAGCGTTGGCGTCGGTGATGTGCCGCACAGCCGCACAGACAGGCGGACATGGGAAGCATGGACAACAACAGGAACGTTTAGGTTTGCATTTTGTTCCCTACTGTATCGAAACCGAACCGAACCGTGGCCTCAGAACCGAGGTACGTATCCAACCCAGATTTCTGTGTGTCGTTACACCCCTAGTAACAGGCTATTTTTTTCAAACAAAAATAATCAAAATAAAATCTCCTGTAATCGTTTACAGGCTGTCTAACTTCTCAAAACTCAGTGTATCAATTATAATCAAATCCCAACTTAAACAAAAACTGCATCCTTTAAGAAAGGGTTTCACAGAACGAGACTGGTTCTCTGCCAAAATGAAGTGAAATATTTTTCAACTATGAAATAAATTCAATGCATTGACATGTCAGCCTCAAATCTGAAAACTAGGGGTGTCAAAGGTTATTTTTTCTACACGTGAAAAACGTGTCATAGATTTATTTTTACCTATTGCAGTTGTGCTAAATGACCACAAGAGGGCTCTGTCTCCTTTGAAATGCACTGCCTCATATTTCCTTTAGATCAGAGACGTTCAGACCAAAGCGCCGTTTCAGCCTTAGCTCGGTGACGTGTTCACTGAGGGTCTTGTCACATTTCTTTCATTTGTTGTACTAAAGTCCCTCATGCTAGCTTGCGAGACACTAGCGATAGCTCACTAACTAGCGTTAGCATAGCATTTCGTGGTGTTTCCATGGTGGTGGGTCCTCTCCTAGATCCCGACCTGCTGCTGTAAACCAGCTTGTCTGACAGCCCTACAGTCGGTTTTTTTCTGAAAAGCTGCCACTCTGCGCCGCTCGCTGTCAGCTGCATCCGCGTCTCCGAGTACCTTGAACGCAGCAGCGGCAGCGGCAGCTTCTGGAGAAGCCTTCTCCTCCTTAGCAGTCGAGACGCAGGCAGCAGAACCCGCAGAACAACCTGCGCCTCCTGCAGCCAGGTGAAGAAGGTGAAGCGCGGCACGCCGGCAGGCCGTTTAAAAAACCGAACACATTAATTTATCGGATTAATTAAATTATCGGATCATAAAAATGACGTCATTTTTGCCCCAAATCGGCCGATAATTATCGTGCATCCCTACAGACTGGTCTGATCTGAGCCCGAGCCACACGGTGACCTCTGAACGGCCCCTCGGAGAACCCCCCCTACTCCACCCACAACCCCACTCCACCCCCCTTCACCTCCACCCCCCCCCCCCACTCCACCCCACAACCTCCACCCCCCTTCACCTCCACCCCACCCCCCCACTCCACCCCACAACCCCACTCCCACCCCGCACTCCCCCCCCCCACTCCACCCCACCCCCCCCCCCCCCTTCACCTCCACCCCCACCCCCCCACTCCACCCACAACCTCCACCCCCCTTCACCTCCACCCCACCCCCCCACTCCACCCCACAACCTCCACTCCCACCCCGCACTCCACCCCCCCACTCCACCCCACCCCCCCCTCCACCCCCCCCACCTCCACCCCACCCCCCACTCCACCCCACAACCCCACCCCACCCACCCCCCCTCCACCCCCCCACCTCACCCCCCCCCCCCTCCATGCTCCACCCCCACTCCACCCCACACCCCTCACTCCACCCACCCTCACCTCCACACTCCAGCCCACTCCACCCTCCACCCCCCCACTCCACCCCCCTCACCTCCACCCCCCCTCCACCCTCCACCCCCCCACTCCACCCCACAACCTCCACCCCACCCCCCACTCCCCCCCCCACTCCACCCCCCCTCACCTCCACACTCCAGCCCACTCCACCCTCCACCCCCCACTCCCCCCCCCCACCCCTCACCTCCACCCCCCCCCCCACCCCCCACTCCACCCCACAACCTCCACCCACCCCCCACTCCACCCCCTCACCTCCACCCCCCTCACCTCCACGCTCCACCCCACTCCACCCTCCACCCCCCGCTCCACCCCCCTCACCTCCACTCCCCTCCACCCTCCACCCAAACCCCCTCCACCCTCCACCCCCCCCACTCCATGGAGATTAAGCCCAGATTAAGAGCCGGTGGAGCGTCAGCAGACAACATGAAAAGACTGGAATGACTCCTGTAATCGAGTAAATCTGAGGATTATGTTATTGTTTCTGCAATGTGTGTGTGTGTGTGTGTGTGTGTGTGTGTGGCAGGCTCGTAAAGCTCTGGCCGACCGGCAGAAAGACCTGGAGGTGAAAACTCAGCAGCTGGAAATCAAACTGAGCAACAAGACGGAGGAAGACATCAAGAAGGCTCGACGGAAATCCACACAAGCAGGTCAGAGGTCAGAGGTCAGAGGGCCTCCAAATGCAAACGTTCACCAATAACTCCTGAGATTAATGGAAGAACAGGCCGATGAGCAGACGAACACTGAAATGCAGCAATCGGAAAAATCACAGAAGAACATCGCTTCATTCCCCAGAAAGTGAATTCAGAAGGAAAAGAGGAACGTTCCGGACCGCTGGCAACAGAACAGAACACAGAGAGCGACGAAACACAGAACAATCCGAAAACCACGAAAACAGAACGATCCGAAAACCACGAAAACAGAACAATCCGTAAACCACGAAAACAGAACAATCCGAAAACCACGAAAACAGAACAAACCTAAAACCATTAAAGGAAGAACTCAACAGACAAATATAGATGTGAGTTAAAAATGTTACTGATGCAGCGAGAGGCCGAACGGAATGACAGGAGAACGCAGAACAATGACAGGAGAACGCAGAACAATGACAGGAGAACGCAGAACAGTGACAGGAGACTCCAGAGCAGCAGGAAGGACAAATTCGGAGGCGAGGAGGAAGAGAAAGAATCTGAAGGAAAACATTCAGCTGCTGGAACCAAAAGTCTGGTCCAGGACCTCAGAGGGTCTCCTCAGGGTTCCTACCTGAGCTGGTTCTGGTCCAGGACCTCAGAGGGTCTCCTCAGGGTTCCTACCTGAGCTGGTTCTGGTCCAGGACCTCAGAGGTTTGGACGTTTCGTCCTCATCTGCCTGGTCTGGAGTCTGAGGATGAACAGTGACGACTGTGTGTGTGTGTGTGTGTGTGTGTGTGTGTGTGTGTGTGTGTGTGTTCTCGTTTCTATCCTTGTTGGGGCCAAATGTCCCCACAAGGATAGCAAAACGTGGAACGACGTGCCTTGTGGGACCTTTTTCCGGTCCTAAGTAGGAGAAACAGTGTTTTCTTGACCATGTTGTTGTTACTGAAAAAAGTAAAAGTGCAAAACATTTCTTTAGGGTTAGGCTTTGTTGTGGTGTGGGTTAGGGTTAGGGTAAGGGTCAGGGTTAGGGGCTAGACATGAATGGGAGTCAATGGACGGTCCCCACAAGGATCGAAATACAAGACTGCGTGTGTGTGTGTGTGTGTGTGTGTGTGTGTGTGTGTGTGGTGTGTGTGCGGGTTTTCCTATGTTGTGGGGACAAAATGTCCCCTCAACATAGGAAAACCAGGCACAGTGTCATTTGTGGGGACATTTCTTGGGTCCCATGAAGAGAAACAGTGTTTTCTTGACCATGTTGTTGTTACTGAAAAAAGTAAAAGGTCAAAACATTTCTTTAGGGTTCGGCTGTGTTGTGGTCTGGGTCAGGGTCTGGGTCTGGGTCAGGGTCTGGGTCTGGGTCTGGGTCTGGGTCAGGGTCTGGGTCAGGGTCAGGGTCAGGGTCAGGGTCAGGGTTAGGGGCTAGACATGAATGGGAGTCAATGGAATGTCCCCAAAAGAGTGGGAAACCCAACATCTGTGTGTGTGTGTGTGTGTGTGTGTGTGTGTGTGTGTGTGTGTGTGTGTGTCCGTCCTCAGGACGACCTGATGCGCTGTGTGGACCTCTACAACCAGACTCAGTCCAAGTGGTTTGAGGAGATGGTGACGACCAGCATGGTAACCACACATGAGGATCCTGGTCCTGGTCCCAGACCGGGTCCTCCTGGTCCGGGTTCCAGACCGGGTCCTCCTGGTCCTGGTCCCAGACCGGGTCCTCCTGGTCCGGGTCCCAGACCGGGTCCTCCTGGTCTGGGTCCCAGACCGGGTCCTCCTGGTCCTGGTGTACTGTTCTCCGTGTTCTCCATGGTTCCAGTTTCAGGGTCTCCAGCTGGTCCAGCTGGTCGAGTCTGCTAATGAAAGTTCTGAAGCAGGGCGAGAGCTGGACCCTGCCGGACCCTGCTGGACCCTGCTGGACCCTGCCGGACCCTGCTGGGACTTGCTGGACCCTGCTGGACCCTGCTGGACCCTGCCGGACCCTGCCGGACCCTGCTGGGACTTGCTGGACCCTGCTGGACCCTGCTGGACCCTGCCGGACCCTGGGACCCTGCCGGACCCTGCTGGGACTTGCTGGACCCTGCTGGACCACATCCCTCAGCTCTGGCGGGCCAGGCCGGGGGCCGCTGGCTAAAGCGGTTGTTCTCCGTGTTCTCCGTCCTGAGCGGGAGGTTCTCCGTGTTCTCCGTCCTGCGGGAGGTTCTCCGTGTTCTCCGTCCTGAGCGGGAGGTTCTCCGTGTTCTCCGTCCTGAGCGGGAGGTTCTCCGTGTTCTCCGTCCTGCAGGAGGTTCTCCCCAGCAGAACCTCAGGGTTCAGAGTTCCGCCGTTGCCGTGGAAACAGAACGTCGCAGCAGAGCGGAGGACGAACTCTGTTCTCTTCATTGTTGCTGAGCAGACCGGGACTGTAGGTTCTCCGGTTCTCGGATTCCCCGCCGGCCTGCAGCTGGCGCCGCCGTGACCTCTGACCCCTGGGCGACCTGAGGAAGGTCCTGGTTCCGGTCCCGGCTCGGCGGAGGCGGCGGAGGCGGTACAGAACCGGATCGGAACACGGACGGTCCGCGATCCAGAGGGACGGGTCCCCCGCTGGCCTCGGTCCAGTCCGGACCGCGTCCCCGGAGGGATGCTGGACGGACGTCCGTCAGCGTCTGATTGGCCGAGGAGACGTGGACCCGCTGGGTCTCGGCGGCCCGCAGTCCCGGTCCGGACCGGGACTGCGGGCCGCGAGACCGGCCAGGAGGACAGACGCTCGTCCTCCTCCGTCTCCAGGGACCGGATGGGGGACTGGGCCGGTCCGACCGTGTACGCCCCGCAGGGGTCAGAGGTCACGCTGTCAGAAGGATGCAGGTGCAGGAACAGCGCCGCCTGCTGGCGGTCAGAACGGACGGAGCGGTTCTGCTGACGGTTCCCCGGGGGGAGAACGGTCCGGCTCGGGTCTGCTGCAGGGACAGGAAGAGAACTCCGACAATCAGAGAACCGCGACCAGGAAACCAGACCGGCAGAACCGGAACCAGACGAAACCAGACCGGCAGAACTGGCCACGTGGAACACAGTGAGGTTCTAAACCAGGTCCAGCGGGTCCTCCTGGAGGTCCTCCTGCCCTGCTGCTTCAGGTCTGTTCTGGTTCCGGTCCAGGAGCTGGAGAAGTTGGAGGTGTAGCAGGTCCAGCAGGTCCAGCGGGTCCAGCGGGTGGATCAGGGTGCAGCGGGTGGATCAGGGTCCAGCGGGTGGATCAGGGTGTAGCAGGTGGATCAGGGTGCAGGGGTGGATCAGGGTCCAGCGGGTGGATCAGGGTGTAGCAGGTGGATCAGGGTGCAGCGGGTCCTCCTGGAGGTCCTCCTGCCCCACTGCTTCAGGTCTGTTCTGGTCCCGGTCCAGGAGTTGGAGAAGCTGGAGGTGGAGCGGGTGGAGTGGATCCAGCAGCACCTCCGTCAGTACACACCCTGAGACACGAGACCGACATGTTCAACCAGAGCGTGAGTTCCCCGTCCCCCCGTCCCCGTCTGTCCCGGGCTCCCGGGGTCCCGGGGTCCGGACCTGCGCTGAGCGCTTCTGTCTGGTTCTCCTGCAGACGGCGGAACCGGTGGACCGGCTGCTGCAGAACGTGGACCCGGCCCGGGACCGGGAGCTGTGGGTGAAGGACAACAAGACGGGGGAGGTGCGGCCGGTGGACATGGACATCTAGAGCGTCCGGCGGTCCCCCCTGGCCCCCCCAGCTCCCCAGACCCCCCCCCCAACCCACCGACCCCTGCCCCCACCCGGCCCCCAGACCCCCCGGCCGCCAGCCCGTTGGGACCGCCCGTCCGGCCGCCAGCAGAACGGAACGGTCCGGGACCCGGGGACGGACCGACGCACCAGCATGTTCCTCCAGTCGACGTTCTCCCATCAGCCCCTCTGTTGACCTGTCGTCAAGTTCTCGATATCCGTCTGTGAATTTCTGTGTTCTGGGTTTTTTAGCTTCAGACCCGCTGGGTTCCGCTGGGTCCCGCTGGGTCCCGCTGGGTCCCGCTGGGTCCCGCTGGGTCTCGCTGGGTTCCGCTGGGTCCCGCTGGGTCCGCTGGGTTCCGCTGGGTCCTGCTGGGTTCCAGCGTTCTCGTGGATGCGGAGCGCCGGACAGCGACAGCCATCTTTCTCATGTTCTGCGGACTGTCCTGAGCGGCTTGTTCTGACGCCGGAGACGAACGTTCTGCTCTTACTGCGCGAGAGAACCGCTACTGACCGGATTCACCGACACCGTTTCCACGGCGACGCCCCAGAACAGGCTGCGGTTCCCCGCCGGGCCACTGGTCGGCGCTGCTGCTGTCGTCATGGAGACGGAGCATCAGCCTGCCGCAGGTTCTCCGGTCGGACTCTCCGGGTCCTGAGGGGTCTGAGGCAGGGCCTCAGCTGGCCCCCACGGTCTCTGTCCTCCTGTCCTCTGTCCTCCTGTCCTCCGTCCTCTGTCCTCTGTTCTCCATCCTCCGTCCTCCGTCCTCTGTTCTCGTCCTCCGTCCTCCGTCCTCTATCCTCTGTCCTCCATCCTCCGTCCTCCTGTCCTCCGTCCTCTGTCCTCCGTCCTCCGTCCTCCGTCCTCCGTCTCCTGTCCTCCCTCCTGTCCTCTGTCCTCCTCCATCCTCCGTCCTCTCCTGAACTTCCGCCGGTTCCCCAGACAGAAACAGAACCACTTCCAGCAACACCGGTCCCTCATTTCGGCGGCGGAGCAGCCAATCAGGTGGGAGCTGAGTGACCTCTGACCTCTGGGACCTTTTCAGGGTTTTATTTGGAAATTATCTGAAAAGACCAGCAGCAACATGTGTTTTCAAACTAAAAGCTGAGGCTTCCTTCACATTTCCTCGTTAAAGTTTACTTTCCTCCTTTGGAACCTTTTCCAGCTGTTCTCTGCAGCCTCGGTTCCTCCTGGGAGAACGTTGGGAGCGACTTTCGGTTCCAGTAGTTTGATCCCGTCAGTCGCTGTTTCCTCCTCCTGTGGTAGATTGGAAAGACGCATGTCTGCACGGAACAGAGAAATCACGTCACTGTTAGAACCGATGTCTCTGTCAGAACCGGTCCCTCTGTTAGAACCTCTCTGTCAGAACCGGTCTCTCTGTCAGAACCGGTCTATCTGTCAGAACCGGTCTCTCTGTCAGAACCGATCTCTCTGTTAGAACCGATCTCTGTCAGAACCGATCTCTCTGTTAGAACCGGCTCTCTGTCAAACCGGTCTCCCTGTCAGAACCGGTCTCTATTCAGTCTTCTGGTTTTTGATCTTCAACAGTTTTAATAGCTGAAAATGGTTCCAGGTCATTTCTGGCTTCAGTTCCACAGAACGATGAAGGGATGATTCCGGGTCGTGGTCGGAGGACTCTGAGCAGCGGTTTGGGTTCTCCGGTCCGTCACGGTGAATCGGGACCTGGTCCAGCGGGTTCCAGCCCGGGTCTTTCCCGTGTTCCTTCCTTTGGGTTCGTCCAGAGGAACGAGGAAAGGTCTGAAAGCCTTCTAGTGCCTCACGGTTCCAGCGCCTGGAATGTTCTGGATGTACGTCTGTACAGAACCTGGATGTGGGTTCCGTGTTCTCAGAAGCAGCTGGAGTGCATGAGCAGCTCCTGTTCCCTCGTGTGTCCGTCCGTCCGCTTCACGTGTCCTCCTGCTCCTCGTGTTCTGGAAAGGTCCGGATCGTGATTCTCGCCTGTTTTGGGTTCCTAAAGGGAACGTCGGATATAAAAAGTGTCTCCTGCGGGTTCTCGTGGTTCTCTGTGTTGTAGAGGTGTTCTCCGTGTGTGTCGATGCCGTGCGCTTCCTGTCAGCTGTTCTGTTCTTTTTGTTCATGTCTGGAGAACCCAATGGCGGATGTTCCCCATGTTCTGCAGGAGGTCCGGCGGAGAACCGGTGTTCTGCCCAGTGAAATAAATCTGCTCTCTGAAAGTCAAACGGGTTCTGAGGTTCCTGTTCTTCAGCGATCAGCGGTGGAACGTCACCAAGTCTCTCTGAACACAGAAATCACAGTTCTAGAACCGTGACCGATAACTTCAGGGAACCGCACACACCTGACCAGCGGACTATTCAGTGACACGGCGCCCAACCATGACCTCTGACCTCTGATGACCTCTGATGACCTCTGATTAGGACGACCCTCTTCACAGCCGTGTTCAGATGAGAGGACCGTCCAGATGTTTGAAGTGTGTGAAGAGCGACGACAGCACAGAAAAACATGACACGTTTAAGAGTGTGTGTGTGTGTGTGTGTGTGTGTGTGTGTGTGTGTGTCATCTCTACTGACCACCAGGTGGCGCTGAAGGCCCTGAATGACCCCTGGGTGACCCAGGAAGGTCTCAGGTTCTGGGGCACCAGGAAGGTTCTCGTACCAGAGAACCCAGGGTGAAGTGTTGGGCCGAGCTCCACGGCTCCGGGGCCATCGCTGGCCCTTGTGGCCGTATCGGTCGCAGCCACCGTGTTTCTGCGTTACTTCCTGGTTTGTGAGGACGGCCCGGCGCCGCGGTGGCGTCTCCTCTGGCGGCGGGACTCGTCCTCTCGCTCCCGGCGGACGGTCAGGGTGAATCTCTTCTCGGTGACTGTCGGGTGGACAGCTGCGGCACCGGGCGGATCAACATGCAGTATGAGGCGGGCGCCGCCCCCCACTGCCCGCCACCGCCCCCCCCACCGCTGCCGCCCCCTGCTGCCCGCCACAGCCCCCCCCCCCCGACCGTCCAGGAGGTCGGAGCGCCGTCCACCCGGCTGCAGGATGACACCAGGTGGGAAGATCCGAGGGAGACCATGACCTTTACCGGTTCCCTGCGGTCCTGGATGTCTTCCAGGCTCCTCTGGAGGCGAGTCGCCCTCCTTATACCCTGAGGGTCAACCTGGCAGCGATATGAGCCCAGCATGATAGACCTCCGTCCAGCGTCCCTCCAGACAGGGACGAGGTCTGGGACCCGGTACTGAGGCCGCCAGGGACCTGTCCCTTCAGACTCTGGTCAGTTCTGGAGGCCCTGATGGAGGTCTGCTGGTCCCTCTGGATCATGGAGATCGTTCACCGTTCTGATCAGGAGCTGTACCGCCCTCTACCACTGGGGTGCGCTCCACTGCACCACAGCAGAGTCCACATCTGGCCGACCGGAGGGAGAACCTGGGTGGAACCCGGCCGCTGCCTGGATCCCGCCTCTCCAGGCTTCCAAGGAGGGCGGTCTCTGGGTTCCTCCTGGTTTTCGTCATTCAGAGCTTCAGCGCCACCTTCTGGAGGTCAGGAGGGATGAAGCAGAGCCGTAGTTACATTCGGAACTTGTTTTTTTATTCTTGTCTTTTTGTCACGTGATCGCCCCCTACAGTCTCAGGTCAGCACTACACCAAATCCTCTGTTTACTGGTCTGATTTTTCTGAACAAGGTTCTCTGGACTGTCCTGAAGCCCCGCCCACTGAGAACCCTGGTGAGGCTCAGGTGAGTGACCTACTTCCTGTCAGACGGCGGGTGGTGACTGGCTCTGAGCTCGTCCTGTTTACATCTGAGTTTTAGTCTAGTTTTTATGCCAACTGTCATTTTAGTTTTTCTTAGCTTCAGTCACGTTCACACTCTTTTTCATCTACTCAGGTTTTAGGCAAGTAAAAGTCAAAAAATCTCGTCTGGCTTCTGTCAGAATAACTCGGGACTATGCTCGTCTGGTTTAAGTCAATAGAGCTGATGATATTTTATTCTTCTTTTCATTAATGAAAATTGTATTTCACTCTCTTTTTGGTAATGTAATTCCATTTAATCCCATCAATATAGTATAATTGCCAAGGAGGGAAGTTTTCAAGATGTGAGGCGCACCTCCTCCAGGGGCGCCAGAGTACTTCAGGGGAGGTGGAGTGAGGAAGAAACTCAACCAGAAAAGAAGTTACTTGTTTTGTTATCTTCTAAATTATGCAGTGGGGCAAGTGCAAATTGTGGCCGTGGAAGTTTATGGCAGCTCCAGGGCAGTTTGTGGCAGCTTGTCGTGGCAGTTTGTGGCAGTTTGTGACAGCTTGTCATGGCAGTTTGTGGCATTTTGTGGCAGCTTGTCGTGGCAGTTTGTGGCAGCTTGTCATGGCAGTTTGTGGCAGTTTGTGGCAGTTTGTGGCAGCTTGTCATGGCAGTTTGTGGCAGTTTGTGACAGCTTGTCGTGGCAGTTTGTGGCAGTTTGTGGCAGCTTGTCGTGGCAGTTTGTGGCAGTTTGTGGCAGCTTGTCATGGCAGTTTGTGGCAGTTTGTGACAGCTTGTCGTGGCAGTTTGTGGCAGCTTGTCATGGCAGTTTGTGGCAGCTTGTCATGGCAGTTTGTGACAGCTTGTCATGGCAGTTTGTGGCAGTTTGTGGCAGCTTGTCATGGCAGTTTGTGGCAGTTTGTGGCAGCTTGTCATGGCAGTTTGTGGCAGTTTGTGACAGCTTGTCGTGGCAGTTTGTGGCAGCTTGTCATGGCAGTTTGTGGCAGCTTGTCATGGCAGTTTGTGACAGCTTGTCATGGTAGTTTGTGGCAGTTTGTGGCAGCTTGTCATGGCAGTTTGTGGCAGTTTGTGGCAGCTTGTCATGGCAGTTTGTGGCAGCTTGTCGTGGCAGTTTGTGGCAGCTTGTCATGGCAGTTTGTGGCAGCTTGTCATGGCAGTTTGTGGCAGCTTGTCATGGCAGTTTGTGCAGTTTGTGGCAGCTTGCATCAGTTGTGGCAGTTTGTGAGCTTGTCGGCAGTTTGTGGCAGTTTGTGGCAGCTTGTCGTGGCAGTTTGTGTCAGTTTGGCAGCTCGCCGTGGCGGTTGTGGCAGCTGCCACAGACCAGCCCCAGGTTGAGGCAGTTGCCTCAGAATTGCACCGGGTTGTCAGATCCGCCGCGGCCACTCCCACAGATTTTTTTTTTTTTTTTTTCCCTTGTCCTGTTCGGCAGCTGGGGCGTGCAATATTGTATGATTGTAGCCTTTTACTATCCGAACAGATTTTAATGTCAGCAGCAGGACGAGACTGAGTCTCCTGCTGCTGCCTTATTTAAAACTGGCAGGCATGGTGAGGACAGGACCAGGACGGAAACACTCAGAGAGCAGGGACAGAAAGAGAGAAAGATAAAGAGAGGGAGAACGGGGGGGGGGGGGGGGGGGGGGGGGGCACAACCTATATACAAAGTCACAATACAAAACAGTGTTGTCGACGCACCACACGCAACCAAGAACAATCCCAAACCCCCGATCTAGACAACACCAAAACAGAGCGACAACCAACACAGAAAATTACAGAACCATACATACTTTTTTTTTTTTTTTCCTGAACCATATTAGTGAACAGACCAGGCCACAAAAATAAAAGGAGGTGTAGGGGAGGAAGGAAATGCAAGGACACCACAAACCCTTTTTTTTTTTTTTTTTTTTTTTTTTGAATATAGCTAGCAGTAAACTAGTAGTAACTAGTAAACTCGGGGCGTGCGTCAAGAGAGGTCTGCTACAGATCACCATTAGTCTAACCACCACAAGAAGACAAGGTAACCCAGTATGTGAAGAGTGATTAAAGATCAACGTGATCATGTGAATATGATGGTGACGTGATGGTGATAGTGTCATGCATATATGACCTCTGACCTCTGAGAAGGCCAGAAGCAGGCCAGAGAGGCCTCAGAGCCCAGACAGCCGGCGGTCATCACAGAGCCCGGATCCAAGCCCCCCCCAGGCAGACGCCCCCGCTCCGGTCCAGAAACGGGCAGAGGAAAGCCCCGGCCGGGGACCCGGCGGGTCTCCGGGGCCCGCGGAGCCAGGACCGGCAGGAGGGTCCACCTGGGCGCAGAAGCCCGGGGCGGGCAGAGCCGAGAGCCCAAGGCCCAAGAGCCCAGGAGCCAACCCCCCACCCCAGGCGGAGGGCCATGACCCCCGGGAGAACCGGCCCACACGGGCGGCTACCCACCCCAGGCCAGTACCCCCCCCCGCGCTCCGGCCACGCACCCCGAGATCCAGGGCATCACACCCACCCCCCCCCCCCCCCCCCCCCCCCCCCCCCCCCCCCCCCCCCCCCCCCACCCCACGACCCCACCCGGAACCCACCCCCCCGTCCACCGCCCGGCCCACCCCTCCCACCCCTGTCCTCTCCCGCCTCATCCCCCCGCCCCAACCCAACATCATACCCACTCACTCATACTGACACACACACACACACACACACACACACACACAACCACTCATCCTTAAACCAAACGCACACACACTCACATTCCAACACACTCACACACTCTCACGACACGCTAACAAGCACGTACGCACGCGCGCCACACACACATCCAACACACACACCCAACACACACACACACACAGTCCATCCTACCCCAAACACACTCACATTCCCGCGTCATCCAACCGCCATGTCCTGTGGGAGACCCCCCCGGAAGGCAAGGGAACACCGAACCCCACATCCAGGACCCCCCACCCACCCACAATTGCCGCCCCCACCCCCCCACCCCACCGCCGCAGACAGGTATGCACCCCCCAGAGCCAGCAGCCCCCCAAACCACAGCCGGTCCAAACCCCAGGCCTGGGGGAAAACAACAGCCCCCCCCCCCCCGGAAACGGACCAGTAGAAAAGGAAAAATAAAGCGAAAGACAAAGTTTTTGTGTTTGTTGTACACGGGAAATTTTTTAAAATGTTTTAAAAATGGCATATTCTTGATGTTGGCCACTAGTCGGTGCTGTTGGTTCCTTTCAAATAAAACTGTCAGAGCAGCGCTGACATTTTTGTGTTTTCTCTTGAAAACACAAAGTCTTTCTGTCTCTTTGTCAGGATTTCTTATGAATGAATTAAAAGCATCAAATTCCAGCCAGAGGTGGAATCCATCAGATTAATACAAAATGATGTTATTTCCTTCAAATAAGTCAACTAAAAATCCACAGTGAAACACCTGAAGGGTTTCTGAATCCGTGTTCTTCTAGTTCAGGTGTCTGACAGTGGAAATCTCTTCAGCTTCATGTTCAGCATCTTAAGGTGATGATTGGTTAAAAAATGAATTCTTTGTTGCACAGGATCCCTAAAATTGCTCAAACACTTGTTTTAACATCTTTAATGGAACTGGATGCCAGATATATCAGCTCGAGTCAGATTAGTTCTCACTCTTCACTGCATCTGAAACATTTTATAACGACCAGAAAGCTGAGAAACAGAACTGTGTTCATATCAGTCTTTACTGTCACTCCGCTGCTTCTGCTGTGCGATCGTCCAATCAGAAACAAGATCCAGACAGTTTTCATAACTCCAGTTACGTTTGCGAGTTTGTTTTTACATCATGAAATCTTGAAAAACATCCAATTCAAATATATTCAAAGCTCCAGTGTTGAGAAAAGGATGTAGATTTCAAAAACGTCTCAAGATACAGACCAGAAAGGGGAATTCTGCTGTTTTCATGAGCGTGAATGAAGGAACGGAGGTGAGAGGGTGAGTGTATCGAAGCCTTCCATGGAGGAACGGAGGTGAGAGGGTGAGTGTATCGAAGTCTTCCATGGAGGAACGGAGGTGAGAGGGTGAGTGTATCGAAGCCGTCCATGCCGACCCGCGGCGTCTCCACTGACCTTCAGCTCTAATCGGATCCTGGATTGTTAACTTGAGCCTAAGACTTTCCTAAGCAGCTCTCCGTTCATCAATCTAATGAATGAATCTGAGACCAGAAGAGAGAGAGGGAGAGAGGGAGAGAGGAGAGAGGGAGAGAGGGAGCGTTCAGAGGTTCAGGGAATCCAGCGGACGACAAGCGGACGCTCGCCTCCTGCAGAAGACTCAGCTGATCCCTGGCAGGAAGTCAGATTTATCCTAATACGTGAAAATATGTGTTTAAAAGGCTGAATGCCGTCAAGCGATCCGCTGCAGTCCAGACGGTTTTGTCTGACTAGCTTAGTGCAGACGGTGATTACTGCTGCTAACTGCTGCTGTTAGCTTAGCTTCATTAAATCTAAACACTCAGAGATCCACTGAGTTCATTATTTACTTCATCAATGCTCTTAAAATGAGCCACTGAGGTGAGAAAATCGCTTTCCCTCCTCTGAGTCATGCTAACAGAGAAGCTAAGCTAAAAACAAAAACACAGGAAGCTTCATAGTTTATCATGTTTTTAATTTGTCAAATTGGAAAATGTGCTTCACATGCACCTCTGCGTGAAGCTACCAAGGCTATCCAGAGACGTGAGCAGCTAGTAGCTAGCAGCTAGCAGCTCACAGCTAGCAGCTAGCTGATCATCCAGTTTACATGTTTATCGCTTCTCTCATTTAAAGCACTCAAGCCACTGTCTGTGCACTGGCTACACGCTAGCTCATTAGCTGCTAAGCTAGCTCCGCGCAGCTTATAATTTTTTTCTTCAATCACAAACATCAGTAAAAATGTGTTAAAAATCTGACATTAGTTTTAACTTAAAATTCTATAACTCTTCTAAATCTGATAGCTTCAAGACGTTTTCCTTTATACAAAGAAACATATGTAGAGGTATAATTCTGTATTTTAACAGTGAGACGACATTTCAGACGCTAGCTCGTCTAATCGGATGCTAGCTTGACAGAAGCAGATCATGCTTCAGCAGCTGAACAAGGAGACGTTGGACTCCGGAGTTTTCTTTTCCGACATGCTGAAGCTTCAGAGGGACGGTCCGGCCACAGCAGCTGGGACGGCCGGCTGCCTGCTGTTATTATGGTCTGTTAGCTTTTAGCAGGTTTTCTAGGCCAGGTTTGAATTAGTCCGGTTGGGTTTCATTTCTGACGCTAGCTACTTTTAACTTCTTTCACTCAACCTTACAGGTTTTTAGTTGATGACTTTTATTCCAGAAGTTTGACCAGGTCATGTGACTTTCAGAACATGAAGGTCTACTCCAGAACCGAATCAACATTTTTGAAATTTAAAAACTAAAACTGGAGGCAGCTTCTGGAGGCACTGCTAGCTAGTTAGCATGCTTATGAGTTTTACACAGAAATCCTCCTTCAGACATTTCAGATAAAGTCCGGCGAGACAGCAGAGCGCCCCCCGATGGCGTCCGGAGCCGCCGTCTTCGTCCGGATCGCAGCTTCTAACTGAGCTCAGCTCCCAACCGGAACCTCCGTTTCACCGTTCCACCTAACAGACAACAACACACTGATTGGCCGGTTGCAAAACTGAACGAGAGCGGACCAATGGAGTGAGGAGGAGGGAGGGGAGGAGTCCGTCCGGCCGTCCGGGTCTACTGCTTCTCCCTCAGCTTGTCCTGATCTTCTGCGGCTCGTCGTACTGGATCAGCCGCAGGATGTCCTTGTTGTCCATGACGCCCTGGATGAACTCGCCCTCCGAGATCTTATCTGCGGAGCACAGGCGGACGTCAGGACGCCGGCGCCATTCTTACTTTCGGTTTCAGGTTCTGGGAAACGTGTCGGCCAGATTACCGTTCTCCTTCTTCCCGAAAAACTCCCAGATCTTCTCGGCCCTCTTCTCCGGCGTGTTCTCGTCCTCCGGGAGGTTTTTCTGGTCGTCGGCGGGAATCATGTTGAAAATCGACTGCAGGGAAGAAAAATGTTCTCCTGGATGAAATTCATATTCACATGAAGAGATGAAACTTTGAACACCATCAGAAGCTGAAATGTGAAGGTTTCGAACCAGCAGGCGTCGACCTGGAGGGAAACCGACCGGGCGCCATGTTGACACGAAAACGCAGTTTTTTCTCAAAATAAACATTAATGCACAGAAAAGAGGTTGAAGGCTGAGTGAATGAAACGAGAGGACTTCATGCGGTCCTCTTTCAGCCGTCGGGTCGGAGGGACGTACCCGGACGATCTCCAGGATCTCGCTCTTGCTGATGGTTCCGTTGCCGTCCACGTCGTACAGGGCGAAGGCCCACTCCAGCTTCTGCAGGGTCTTCCCGCCGGACGTCAGGTGCAGCGCCACGATGTACTCCTTGAAGTCCAGCGTGCCGTCGGCGTTGGTGTCGAAGCTGCGGAACACGTGGCGGGCGTACGCCGTGGGGTCGGCGTGGAAGAAGCTGGCGTAGATGCCCTCGAACTGCGCCTTGCTGATCTTGCCGCCGGGGCACTCCTTCAGGAAGGACTGGTACCAGCTGCACAGCTCCGCCTCCGAGTACTTGGTGTTGGATTTGAGGTCCTCCAGGAGCTCCTTGGACAGAGCGCTGCTCTTGGTGTTCCCCATCCTGAGCGTTCTCCGTTCGGGGTTCAGACCGGGCGCCGCTCTGCTCTGTGCGACCCGGTGGCCAGCTGGAGGTGCTAAATGGGATTATCCTCCTCACTAGCCTACATACGGGCCGCTGCCTCCAGGATTAAGAGGATTACGGCGTCACGCTGCGTCGACACCTCCAGAAGACGAGCAGTGGCGAAGCGTCAGGATTAGAGGCCGAGCGGCGGAGAACATCTGGGAACGCCGCCTTCCTGCTGCCGGTCCTGGCACCCGGAACACGCAAACTCTGGAGCTCAGAAATGTGAGGAAACCAGTAAAGTACTGATGCAGTGACACTGGGAACCCCCCTACAGGACCCCCGAAGGCCAGAACCAGGTCTCATTGGTGAAGAAACCTCCCAGTCCCCGTTTCCAAGACCAGGTCTGTGATGGAACCATGGCGTCCGTCTCTGAAAAGACAACATGGCCGCTTTAACGGGTCAGAACCCCCCCCCTCAGGGGGGGGCCATCAGCGGCTCAGCGGCTCCCGGTCCTTCAGGATGGATTTTCAGGTTCTCTCATCATTCCGTCTCAGCGTTCTCCCACGTGGCCCTGAGGTGCTCTGGCATCGGCCTACTCTTCTGTTCAGTTTCAGTTCAGCGCCGTGCAGAGAGCGGCGTGCAGAGAGCGCCGTGCAGAGAGTGCCGACCAGAGAGCGGCGTGCAGAGAGCGCCGAGCAGAGAGCGGCGTGCAGAGAGCGGCGAGCAGAGAGCACCGAGCAGAGAGCACGAGCAGAGAACGCCGAGCAGAGAGCACCGAGCAGAGAACGCCGAGCAGAGAGCACCGAGCAGAGAACGCCGAGCAGAGAGCACCGAGCAGAGAGCGGCGTGCAGAGAGCGGCGTGCAGAGAGCACCGTGGAAAGAGGCGAGCAGAGCGCACCGAGCAGAGAACGCCGAGCAGTGAACGCCGAGCAGAGAACGCGTGCAGAGAGCGCCGAACAGAGAGCGGCGTGCAGAGAGCGCCGAACAGAGAGCGCCGTGGAGAGAGCGGCGAGCAGAGAGCGCCGAGCAGAGAACGCCGTGCAGAGAGCGGTGTGCAGAGAGCGCCGTGCAGAGAGCACCGTGCAGAGAGCGCCGTGCAGAGAGTGGTGTGCAAAGAGCGCCGTGCAGAGAGCGCCGTGCAGAGAGCACCGAGCACCGTGCAGAGAGCGGCGAGCAGAGAGTGGCGTGCAAAGAGCACCGTGCAGAGAGCGCCGTGCAGAGAGCGCCGTGCAGAGAGTGCCGTGCAGAGAGCGCCGAGCAGAGAGCACCGTGCAGAGAGCACCGAGCAGAGAGCGCCGTGCAGAGAGCGCCGTGCAGAGAGCGGCGAGCAGAGAGCGGTATGCAGAGAGCGCCGTGGAGAGAGAGCCCTGCAGAGAGCGCCGTGCAGAGAGCGCCGTGCAGAGAGCGCCGTGCAGAGAGCGGCGAGCAGAGAGCTGCGAGCAGAGAGCGGCGAGCAGAGAGCGCCGTGCAGAGAGCGCCCTGCAGAGAGTGCCGTGCAGAGAGCTGCGAGCAGAGAGCGCCGTGCAGAGAGCGCCCTGCAGAGAGCACCGTGAAGAGAGCTGCGATCAGAGAGCGCCGTGCAGAGAGCTGCGAGCAGAGAGCGCCGTGCAGAGAGCGCCCTGCAGAGAGCGCCGTGCAGAGAGCTGCGATCAGAGAGCGCCGTGCAGAGAGCGCCGTGCAGAGAGCGCCGTGCAGAGAGCGGCGAGCAGAGAGCGCCCTGCAGAGAGCGCCGTGCAGAGAGCGCCGTGCAGAGAGCGCCGTGCAGAGAGCTGTGTGCAGAGAGTGCCGTACAGAGAGCGGCGTGCAGAGAGCGCCGTGCAGAGAGCGCCGTGGAGAGAGCGCCGTGGAGAGAGCGGCAAGCAGAGAACGCCGAACAGAGAGCGCCGTGCAGAGAGCGCCGTGCAGAGAGCGCGTGGAGAGAGCGCCCTGCAGAGAGCACCGTGCAGAGAGCGGCGAGCAGAGAGCGGCGAGCAGAGAGCGCCGTTCCCTCGCCGTCGTTCCAGGGCTGCTCCTCCAGAGGAAACCAATCGATCCACAGGACAGGAAGCCGACGGCGTTTCACCTCCAGACCTGCTCCGGCAGGCTTTTACGTAACGGCTGAGGTTATTCTCCTAAAACGCAGCAAATACCCAGCATGCCGCTGGGGAAAAGGCCTCACATCTGTCGTGAGCGTGGCACTGCAGGTACGATTACGTAAAGATCAGCGATTGTGGAGACGCTGGCTTGGACCGGCTTACGGCCTCATCAGGAGGCGGCGGCGGCGGGCCGCGTGCCAGCTCCGCCCTAATCCCTTTATTCCACAATCATGATGCTCCGACTCAGCCTGGCAGGACGCTGGCCAACACGTGGCTGGGGGGCCAGGCCGGGCCGGCCGGGGGGCCAGGCCGGTCCCGCCGGGGCGGACCAACAGGGGGCCAGACAGGAGGGCCAGACCCTCCACAGGGTCCAGAGAGGGGGGCCAGAACAGGTCCTCCAGGGGCAGGGGTGGCTGGAGGTGGTGGGTGGAGGCGGCGGAGAGTGTGCTGTGGGTGGAGGTGATGAGGCGGTGTTGTGTTTGTGGAGATAGTGTTGCATGGATTGTGGGTGGAGGTGGTGTGGTCCAGACTGTCCGTCCCGGGTCGGTCCGGGTCAGTCCGGTCCAGCTGCGGGTGGAGACGCTTGGTGCTGCGGAGGGAGAACAGGTGGTTCATCCAACAAGGAGCTCAGTAGGAACATGACGAGCGGCGGAGCGGTCCGCGGCTCAGGGTCACGTCACGCCGCTCCAGAACCGGTCGCGGGCTCAGGGGTCACGTCACGCCGCTCCAGAACCGGTCCGCGGCTCGGGGTCACGTCACGCCGCTCCAGAACCGGTCCGCGGCCCGGGGTCACGTCACGCCGCTCCAGAACCGGTCCGCGGCCCGGGGTCACGTCACGCCGCTCCAGAACCGGTCCGCGGCTCGGGGTCACGTCACGCTGCTCCAGAACCGGTCCGCGGCCCGGGGTCACGTCACGCCGCTCCAGAACCGGCGCTCCGATGGCGAGATGAAAAAGACAAAGACGCACGACGGAGTTCAGAGCGGCTCGGAAACTCGACACGCTTTGAGAAGAGAAACTTTTTCAGCTCGACGGCGTTCAACGAGGCCAAGACCGGCTCCAGATCCTGATCCAGGTCCAGATCCAGATCCAGATCAAGAACCAGATCCAGATCCAGATCCAGGTCCAGGTCCAGATCCAGTTCCAGAACCAGATGTGAGGAGGAATCTGTCTGGATTCGCTACATGAGCAGGCTGCAGATTTACCCTTTACACACAGACACACACACACACACACACACACACAACACACACACACAACACCACACACACGCTCAGTCTCGTATTTCTATCCTCGTGGGGACCATCCATTGACTCCCATGTCTAGCCCCTAACCCTGACCCTTACCCTAACCCTAACCCACACCACAACAAAGCCTAACCCTAAAGAAATGTTTTTGCACTTTTACTTTTTCAGTAACAACAACGTGGTCAAGAAAACACTGTTTCTCCTACTTAGGACCAGAAAAAGGTCCCCACAAGGCACGTCGTCCCACGTTTTGCTATCCTTGTGGGGACATTTGGCCCCAACAAGGATAGAAATACGAGAACACACATACGCCACACACACACCACACAACACACACACACACACACGCACGCATGCACGCACGCAGCACACACACACACATACACACATACGCACACACACACCACACACACACACACACACACACACACACACGCTCTGAATATATCTGTGGATTGGATGCGGGGCGGCGGCGGGGCGGCGGCGGAGCAGCTCGCCGGATTAGGCTCTAAGCTGCTGGAATCGTTCCTTTTCTTCCTAATGTGCTCAGAGGAAGTCCGGACCGTAATTTGCCGTTTGTAACGGATGATATTCTGGACCGGGACGCCGGGGGGAGGAGCGACGGATCGGGACGAGCGGGGACGAACGCCGACGGCCATGGCTTGCTGCCGTCTCCGCCGAGGCGCCCAGATCGAGTCCCCGAACCCGGACCGGCGGACCCGGCGGAGGGACGCTCGCGGTTCCACCCAGGCTCCCCGGAGGCAGTGAGATTATGAAGATTTGGTAGATCGGAGGCGGGCGGAGCGAGCGGCGGCCGGGATTAGTGGCCCGTCGGCGCGGCGTCCCCGGTCCGGGTCGCCATGCGGCTGGAGCACGGGCGGCGGGCGTCCCTGGCGCTCGGCCTCAACCTGCTGGCCTTCGCCTTCGCGCTGTCGGCCGTCACCACCAGCTACTGGTGCGAGGGAACGCAAGGTGGCCAAGCCGTTCTGCACCGGGCCGCCGGCCAAGGTCAAGCAGTGGTTCTGCATCCGCTTCAACAGCTCCAACATCAACGACAGCCGCCTGGTGCAGTACATCTTCGAGACCGGCGAGGAGAAGTTCCTGCTCAGGAAGTTCCACACCGGCATCTTCTTCTCCTGCGAGCAGGCCGCCGACATGAACGGTAAGAGCATCGGCCCGGTTCTCCTGACGGAACCCGGCCACTTAGCACCGGCGCCAGCATTCTGCAGGGGCTTCTGTTCCAGGGTAGGACGATGATCTTTAGGGACAGAACCAAGAACCAAGAACCAAGAACCAGTCTGAACCTGTAGACGTCAAAGCAAGGCAGCTCCGTCTGCCCAGTCGGCTCGGGTCAGACTATCGGTCAGAAGCTGAGACTCAGATGACGGCCAGGAGGGCAGCAGGAACCGTCAGGATCTGATCCCAGAACACAGAACCCCCAGGAACAAACGTCTCACCTGGTCCAACATCTGACCCAGCATCTGGGCCGGACGGGTTAGACAGACGAGACAGACGGAGACGCTTTCAGGACGTGAAGGGAGACGGCGAAGCTGAAGGTTCCTCCAGATATGACGCCCTGGAACCCAAGCTCAGACGAAACCTCAGGTTCTAGATCTCAGATTCAAGCACCGCTTCTCCTGTCTGAAGGGAATCTTTTTGAGAGAATTCTCTCTTTCAACATTTTGCTGGGGATCGTCTCATTAACGAGAAAGACAGACTGGGCTGACTGACGAAAGAAAATATCAGACGATCCGTCAGACGATCCGTCAGAGGGAGAGCAAGCAGTCAGGACAGAGAGAAGTACCGTATTGTCCTGAATATAGGATGACTCTGATTATAAGACGACTACTTTTCAAATATCATTTTGTGAAAATAAAATATGTTGAAGACGATCGGGTTCCTCATAAAACACATTTTTATTGTAGAAATATTCTAGGAAAACTCGCATCAGAGAAAACATTCATGTGATTTAAGATCCAGAAATCTTCCTGCAGGATTAAATAAAAACTAGATTCTAATTCTCAGAATCTGAGGCTGAGACTCAGTGAAGAAGCAACAAATAAATAAATAACTGCATGAATGATGTCAATAACTTTCGAACCATCAGATTCCAGTTCTGTTCAGCTACATGAGCATTAAAGGGGCTGTATCATGCAAAATTCACTTTTTGTATGTTTTAAGCTTGTTATATAGATCATCAAAAACATAGACATAGCAGGCTAACAGCTATCAGCGTGCTAGCTGTTAGCAACATGGATACAGCAGGCTAACAGCTAGCATGGATACAGCAGGCTAACAGCTAGCAGTGTGCTAGCTGTTAGCAGCATGGATACAGCAGGCTAACAGCTAGCAGCGTGCTAGCTGTTAGCAGCATGGATACAGCAGGCTAACAGCTAGCATGGATACAGCAGGCTAACAGCTAGCAGTGTGCTAGCTGTTAGCAGCATGGATACCGCAGGCTAACAGCTAGCAGCGTGCTAGCTGTTAGCAGCATGGATACAGCAGGCTAACAGCTAGCAGCGTGCTAGCTGTTAGCAGCATGGATACAGCAGGCTAACAGCTAGCAGCGTGCTAGCTGTTAGCAGCATGGATACAGCAGGCTAACAGCTAGCATGGATGCAGCAGGCTAACAGCTAGCAGTGTGCTAGCTGTTAGCAGCATGGATACCGCAGGCTAACAGCTAGCAGCGTGCTAGCTGTTAGCAGCATGGATACAGCAGGCTAACAGCTAGCATGGATACAGCAGGCTAACAGCTAGCAGCGTGCTAAAAGTCTTCTGTTTGTTTCTTTCAGGGTTCGACTGTCGAGATTTCTCAGAAATCGCTCCCGAACATGAACGAGGTGAGTGAGATACAAGTAAACGTGACCTCTGACCCCAACTACAGCTTCTGTGACAGATACTACCTGATTACATTTACTTTAAAAAAGTACAAGGATTACTCTAATTACAGAGGGAAAAAAAACTAATTTTTGTTAAAAAATTAATCTTTGAATTGACCTGTGATTTGCTGAAAATTAGTTAACAATTCTTTTTCTTTACGTGAATCTAAAACAACTTGTTAGAAACTCATCTGACACAATTAATGTTCCTCAGATTTTACTGACGCTCCACAATCTGATGTCAGAGGAGGAAGATGCTCTATAGTCTGATGTCAGAGGAGGAAGATGCTCTATAGTCTGTCAGAGGAGGAAGATGCTCTATAGCCTGATGTCAGAGGAGGAAGATGCTCTATAGTCTGATGTCAGAGGAGGAAGAAGCTCTATAGTCTGATGTCAGAGGAGGAAGATGCTCTATAGTCTGATGAAGAGGAGGAAGATGCTCTATAGTCTGATGTCAGAGGAGGAAGAAGCTCTATAGTCTGATGTCAGAGGAGGAAGATGCTCTATAGTCTGATGTCAGAGGAGGAAGATGCTCTATAGTCTGTCAGATGGGGAAGAAGCTCTATAGTCTGATGTCAGAGGAGGAAGATGCTCTATAGTCTGATGTCAGAGGAGGAAGATGCTCTATAGTCTGATGTCAGAGGAAGATGCTCTATAGTCTGATGTCAGAGGAGGAAGAAGCTCTATAGTCTGATGTCAGGGGAGGAAGATGCTCTATAGTCTGATGAAGAGGAGGAAGATGCTCTATAGTCTGATGTCAGAGGAGGAAGAAGCTCTATAGTCTGATGTCAGAGGAGGAAGATGCTCTATAGTCTGATGTCAGAGGAGGAAGAAGCTCTATAGTCTGATGTCAGGGGAGGAAGATGCTCTATAGTCTGATGAAGAGGAGGAAGATGCTCTATAGTCTGATGTCAGAGGAGGAAGAAGCTCTATAGTCTGATGTCAGAGGAGGAAGATGCTCTATAGTCTGATGTCAGAGGAGGAAGATGCTCTATAGTCTGTCAGAGGAGGAAGAAGCTCTATAGTCTGATGTCAGAGGAGGAAGATGCTCTATAGTCTGATGTCAGAGGAGGAAGATGCTCTATAGTCTGATGTCAGAGGAGGAAGATGCTATAGTCTGATGTCAGAGGACGAAGATGCTCTATAGTCTGATGTCAGAGGAGGAAGACGCTCTATAGTCGGATGTCAGAGGAGGAAGATGCTCTATGGTCTGATGTCAGAGGAGGAAGATACTCTATAGTCTGATGTCAGAGGAGGAAGATGCTCTATAGTCTGATGTCAGAGGAGGAAGATGCTCTATAGTCTGTCAGAGGAGGAAGATGCTCTATAGTCTGATGTCAGAGGAGGAAGATGCTCTATAGTCTGATGTCAGAGGAGGAAGATGCTCTATAGTCTGTCAGAGGAGGAGAAGAAGCTCTATAGTCTGATGTCAGAGGAGGAAGATGCTCTATAGTCTGATGAAGAGGAGGAAGATGCTCTATAGTCTGATGTCAGAGGAGGAAGAAGCTCTATAGTCTGATGTCAGAGGAGGAAGATGCTCTATAGTCTGATGTCAGAGGAGGAAGATGCTCTATAGTCTGTCAGAGGAGGAAGAAGCTCTATAGTCTGATGTCAGAGGAAGAAGATGCTCTATAGTCTGATGTCAGAGGAGGAAGATGCTCTATAGTCTGATGTCAGAGGAGGAAGATGCTCTATAGTCTGATGTCAGAGGAGGAAGATGCTCTATAGTCTGTCAGAGGAGGAAGAAGCTCTATAGTCTGTCAGAGGAGGAAGAAGCTCTATAGTCTGATGTCAGAGGAGGAAGATGCTCTATAGTCTGATGTCAGAGGAGGAGATGCTCTATAGTCTGTCAGAGGAGGAAGATGCTCTATAGTCTGATGTCAGAGGAGGAAGATGCTCTATAGTCTGATGTCAGAGGACGAAGATGCTCTATAGTCTATCAGAGGAGGAAGATGCTCCATAGTCTGATGTCAGAGGACAAAGATGCTCTATAGTCTATCAGAGGAGGAAGATGCTCTATAGTCTGATGTCAGAGGAGGAAGATGCTCTATAGTCTGATGTCAGAGGACGAAGATGCTCTATAGTCTGATGTCAGAGGAGGAAGACGCTCTATAGTCTGATGTCAGAGGAGGAAGATGCTCTATAGTCTGATGTCAGAGGAGGAAGATGCTCTATAGTCTGATGTCAGAGGAGGAAGATGCTCTATAGCCTGATGTCAGAGGAGGAAGATGCTCTAATGGGACCTGCTTCTGATTCTTCAGATGAAACCGTCTCTTTTCAGAACTCCAGATGTTTGTTTTTGACTTGCTAAGGCTAATTGCTACGTTAGCTAGCTGCGAGGTTCCTGCCGTGTTGTGCTGTGTGTTGTGAACCCTTCAGAGGCGACTGAGACCCTCAGAGCAGGAAGGAGCTGCCACAGGCCTCTCATCCCCACCGCTGTCAGGCTGTACAGTTCTACTGTGTAGAATATGAGCAGTAATCCTGGACATTATAATATCCTGAAACCCCCCCTTAAGAAATTCTGCGACACTTTATCATCCATTCACTCCGCTAAAACATATTGTACATATTATATATCATACTGTATGATTATGTATTGCATTATATTGCATATTGTATTGTATATATTGTATATTATATATTTCCTGTTATATTTTTAAGATTCCGGTTGTACATACAGTCAGATCTTCATTGTCTTTAGCTTCTATTATCAATCCTACTATGATTTGCACTGTTACTTGTTAATTATTGCACCATTCATTAGTTTTGCACCCTGCTGTGGGTTCTCTCAGCCATACACCTGCACGTTTCTCCACTGTGAGATTAATAAAGTCTTCTATTCTAGAATAGAATAGAAGACTTTATTAAATAGAATGCTCTATTTGGGGCAGCTGTGGTTCAGTGGGGAGAGCAGTCGTCTGACAATCGGGAGGTTGTTAGTTCGACTCTCGTTCCCCCTGTCTGCATGTCGAAGTGTCCTTGGGCAAGACATCGAACCCTGAATGGCCCCCGGTGGATGGACTGAGCGCCTTGCATGGCGGCTGCCTCCACCGGTGTGTGAATGAATGGGTGAATGTGATCCTGCAGTGTAAAGCGCTATATAAGTGTAGTCCGTTTACCATTCTATATTTATTGCTAAATGTGCAAAATAACATCAAACAGCTGCTGTCTCTTTCTTTAACATGTTCTTTTTTTATTTTCAACTAAAAAAGTGCAAAATCAAAACTGGAAAAACTTCTGGACAAAAAACCGTTTCTAAACTGAAAACACTCCACAGTCTGCAGCAGCAGACACACATCGATGAACTAAACATGATTTATCCGCTATGGAAACGGCACAAACTGACATGTCTCTGGAAGCCGCGCTGCTGTTTAATGTCTGATGTACTTCTTCCCGTGCCTCTGTGACCAACTGACTCCGGCCAATGAGCTGCCGCAGCCGAGGAGCGGTTTTTTTGACCAATGAGATCAGAGTGATTCTGTGTTGTCGAGCCATGTCTGTCAGCTCATTGGTCACAGAACGTCAGAGAGCCGCTGAGCAATTTACCGTAAGTTTTCATAAAAAAGCGCGAGTTCCGCTGCTCACGTTTCCACTCTCACAAAAATACAGAACAAAGAGCGTTCCCTTCAGTCAGTACGGAACGCACACTGTAGTCCAAATACGGAACCATTCCGTTTGTCAAGGAACGGTTGGCAACTCTAGTGTGTGTGTGTGTGTGTGTGTGTGTGTGTGTGTGTGTGTGCTTGTGTGTGTGTGTGTGTGCTTGTGTGTGTGCATGTTGTGTGTGTGTGTGTGCATGTGCTTGTGTGTGTGTTGTGTTGTGTGTGTGTTTGTGTTTGTGTTGTATGTGGTGTGTATTTATGTGTGTGTGCGTGTGTGCATGTTTGTGTGTGTGTTTGTCTGTGTGCGCGTGTGTGTGGTGTGTGGTGTGTGTGTGTGTGCGTGTGTGTGTGTGTGTGTGTGTGTGTGTTTGTCTGTGTGTGTGTGTGTGTGTGTGTGTGGTCTGAATCAACCAGTTCACTCTAAAGACCCCTGAGGCCTTTACAACCTTCCAGTCTGGTTCATGACTCCAAACCGCATCCTGGGTCAGACCGGACTGCCGACCGGACCGCCGACTGGACCGCTGTCCACAGGACATCACGGACGCCCTCAAGCCAGAGGGGACAAACAGGAAGACATTTCTGTTTCCAGAGTGCTTCAAGGCCCCTCAGTGGGACCAGATGAGGTGACAGACCTTGAGGAGGACTGTGGAGACGGGTCGGTTCCAGACCTCGGGGGGCCGGCGGAAGCAGGACTGAGTCTGGAGTAGAACCATCCAGAGCCACCGTGCACAGGCGTGTGCAGGACATGGGCTACAGGTCCGCATTCCCCAGGTCAAGACACTTCAGAACCAGAACCAGTGGCAGAGGCCTCAGGCTGACTGCCGGGCCTCCAGAACCCCTCAGAACCCTCGGCAGGGCCTCAGGCTGACTGCCTCCAGGCTGCACTGAAGCATGACTTCTGCTGAAGGACTCCCACCGAGTACCGAGCATCAGTGAACAGAATTATTTGAAGGTTGACTTTTATATTAAAAACACTTTTCTTTTATTGGTCGGATGGATTATGCTATTTTTTTGAGATAGGGATTTTTGATTTTTCTTCACTTTTTGGCCAAGATCATCAACATTGAAACAATAAAAGGCTTGAACTACTGTCTGGGCCCGAATATAAGACGATGTGTGTTTTTCCAGGAACGGTTTTCTCTAAAACGGGGTGGTGCTCTGATGGAGGACTGGATGGAGCCAGAGTCCCGGGGAGCTGGACTGCCTCTGCTCCATGCAGTGGCTCCGCCCCCCGTTAGGGGAGCTAGTATGGAGATAATTTTTTGTTTTATTATTCAATCAATCAAAAAAGGTTTTGCAAACAAAAAGAGAGTTGAGACCAAAAAACATAAAGTTGCAATCAAAAAATAAAAGTTCAATCAAATAGAATAAAATGAGAACAAAATTATTTAAGTGGCAACCCCACCAAATTTTTTTTGACATCAAAACAGAAAAAAACTTTGGTTTTGAATTGTGAAGTTTTGCTTGCAAGCTCAAAAGTTTTGGTTTTGAATTAAAAAGTTTTGGTTGCAAATTCAAAAGTTTTGGTTACGAATCCAAAAGTTTTGGTTGCGAATCTGACTGAACCCAATGGGCGGGGCCAACACTAGTGGAAGAGAGAAGAGCTCCTATTGGTCGCTTTGACCTCGCTCCTCCACCGCCTGTCTCCGCGCTGTTGCTGCTGCTTCCGCATTGGTAAAGGCCAGTAGACATTACAGGATTATTGGCAGTTATCCATGCCCGAACCATGGGCCGAATTTTGTCCCGGTTTTCTCCTCCCGAATGATGCCAAAGGTCTGATTGTCAGGAGTATGTAAATGAGTTCGGGTCCGATCTTCCTGTAGTGTGCGGTGTGTTCCGAGAGGTTTTTTTTTTTTTTTTCCAATCGGAGCCGCTCGGGAGGCATTGGAAGCCGAGATCGTAGATAATGAACATGTTTAATATTTCCGATCGCAAATCCTGTGGTGTGCGGTGCCCTGCTAGACGATCAGCTCAGAGCCGACCTGTCCACAAATAAAGCTCCCTGATGGCCGAACAGTTCCGTTTTACTGAGGTGTTGAAAAAAAAATCCCCTCTCAGCTGTCAGAGCTGGAGACATGAATATATGTCTTTGAAATATATTCACTATATGACAGTGAAACAGAAAAGCTCAGTAGTGCAGAAAACGAGAGGTTATTCCTCAATAACTGTTCGCTCCTGGATGAACTGTATTTCATTCAGACCCAAACCCAGATCTGGTTACTCATCTGCATCTCGCCAGTCCTGCAATAATCCCAATCAATTCATCTCCATTATTAACCATCACGAAAGAATTGCAAAAACAACTTTCTGAGGACTTGGACGTATAATGAAACTTTTTCCTAATCAATGCATTTTAATTCTGGTCTAAACCATTCAATCTGGGGACAAAAAATGATGATTTTTTTAAAAGTAGCTTGTCCGTCACAGATTGCGATAACTTATTTCTATACTGTTTCTCTCTGGAGTGAAACGTAAAAAAAAGAAATAAACACATATGAATGAGCTAAATTATTATCAAATACGGGGTAAATGATAAGAAAATGATGTCAAACTACGTATGTTCCCCTCGTCTATACTAGAACATTTAAACTTTCTGACAGTAACACTCCGTGCTGCGCGCGCACGGGGGGGGGGGGGGGGGGTGCTCTGAAAGAACGGAGCCGATATGAATGAATGACGTGAGGGAATAAGCTCTCCGCTTATTATTAATAGTGGAGATGAATGTAAACACAGGACTAAGGGAAAACGCTCAAAATCAAGTTTGACTCCGCGAGATTTTGAAGAGCGAGGAGCCGATTCTCTAATGAAGAATCTTCTAGTGTGTTCCACAGGACACCACACGCTAGAAGATCAGGAGAGGAAGATCTGGTGCGATCTGTCCTCTGTTGTCTTCCAGTGTGGTCTCTGAATCGGGGAAGATTGAAAAAAGCCTGCAATATCTACTGGCCTTTACCGAATGCGGAAGCAGCAGCAACAGCGCGGAGACAGGCGGTGGAGGAGCGAGGTCAAAGCGACCAATAGGAGCTCTTCTCTCTTCCACTAGTGTTGGCCCCGCCCATTGGGTTCAGTCAGATTCGCAACCAAAACTTTTGGATTCGTAACCAAAACTTTTGAATTTGCAACCAAAACTTTTTAATTCAAACCAAAACTTTTGAGCTTGCAAGCAAAACTTCACAATTCAAAACCAAAGTTTTTTTCTGTTTTGATGTCAAAAAAATTTGGTGGGGTTGCCACTTAAATAATTTTGTTCTCAGATTTATATTTGATTGAACTTTTATTTTTTGATTGCAACTTTATGTTTTTTGGTCTCAACTCTCTTTTTGTTTGCAAAACCTTTTTTGATTGATTGAATAATAAAGACACAAAATTATCTCCATAAGCTAGTGAGCTGGACAGAGTGTCAGCCTGCAGCAGTGAGAGAAGAAGACTGAGCAGTGTGGCTGCTGTTGGTTTTCTGAGCTTCATTTCAAACAGCATCCAGAATACCTGCCTGTCAGTACTCGAGTATACTTAGCTGATGTTCAGGATGGAGGGGAAACCGATACTTGTGAGTTTGTCAGTTTGTTTTGAAGTTTCAACGCAGATGCTAATTCCGTTAGCATGTCAATGGCGTTTCCATTAATAATTAGCATTGAGCTAGCGGCTCTGATTTTAAATACTGACTGGTTTAGTTTTCAGACAGTGATGTGTGTTGTGGTCCATCTTGTGTGTTTGTTCACTTCTGTGTTTATCTGGTTGGTTTCAGTTTTACAGCCTTCAGGAGAAAGTAATAAAAGCTCAGAGCAGCTGAAACCTGCTGCTTTCTCTCTGAAGAACTGTTCTCTACAGGCCAGACTGAACCCAGCATCCAGGAGGCTGAATTATCATGTTCATGAAGCTGAACAGAACTGGAGTTTGATGGTTATAAAGTTATTTACATCATTAATGCAGTTTTTGAACCTTTGAGGTTCTTAATTGTTGCTTATTATAAGAAATAGAATATTTTTTATTAATAACTGCAGTAATATTTTTTTTATCTTGAATCAGGTGAAATGTTTTCTCTCTTGTGAGTTTTTGAGTTGAATGATTGTACAATCAGAGGTTCTCTTATGAGTGACCTTATTGTCTTCAACATACTTTATTTTCATAAAATGATATTTGAAAAATAGTCGTCTTATAATCAGAGTCGTCTTACGTTCGGGCCGATACGGTAGTTCAGTGTGTGTAATGAATCTAACATGTATGACAGTCTAATGTTCATCAGTACATCACAGAAAATACTGCACTTTGTCACAAGATGCTAATTTCTTGTGAAGGACCTGTATATCACTGTGTAAATTAAACCCCTCCACGTAACGGTGTATATCGTGGTAACGGTGTATATCATGGTAGCGGTGTATATCGTGGTAGCGGTGTATATCGTGGTAACGGTGTTTATTGTGGTAACGGTGTATATCGTGGTAGCGGTGTATACGTGGTAGCGGTGTTTATCGTGGTAGCGGTGTATATCGTGGTAACGGTGTATATCGTGGTAACAGTGTTTATTGTGGTAATGGTGTATATCGTGGTAGCCGTGTATATCGTGGTAGCGGTGTTTATCGTGGTAGCGGTGTATATCGTGGTAACGGTGTATATCGTGGTAACAGTGTTTATCGTGGTAGCGGTGTATATCGTGGTAGCGGTGTATATCGTGTAGCGGTGTTTATCGTGGTAGCGGTGTTTATCGTGGTAGCGGTGTATATCGTGGTAGCGGTGTTTATCGTGGTAGCGGTGTTTATCGTGGTAGCGGTGTATATCGTGGTAGCGGTGTTTATCGTGGTAACAGTGTTTATCGTGGTAGCGGTGTTTATCGTGGTAACAGTGTTTATCGTGGTAGCGGTGTTTATCGTGGTAGCGGTGTTTATCGTGGTAACATTGTATATTGTGGTAACTCTGATATCTCCGATCTCATCACCAAGTCCAAGCCCTTAACCTGGCAGCTGGACCCCCTCCCACAGTCCTGGTCAGATCCTGCCCCCCCTCTCTGCTCCCCTCATATCAGCCATCATCCACTCCTCGCTGTCCTCTGGAACTGTCCCCGCTCTCTTTAAATCTGCAGCCGTCAGCCCCGTCCCGAAGAAACCTGGTTCAGATCCCAACACCTTCAATAAGCTCCGCCCCATTTCTCACCTTCCCTTCAACTCCAAAATCCTTGAGAAAATTGTCGCCTCTCAACTCCACTCCCATCTCACCCACAACAGTCTTTACCAGTCTTTACAACAGTCTTTACGCATTAATGTTTCACGCTGTGAAACATTAATGCAAAATTACGAGATTGAGCATTTTTTGCGAAGATTGCTAAGACGGAACTACTTACTAAACATGGCGTCTGGGCGTAGTGATTTCAAAAGAAAAAGTAGTTCCCAGTATTTGCTTCAATGTCGTAACGCTACAATTTTATTTGTTGGTGTTCCACAGCGTAGTGAATGTGTGGATTATAACGTGTCCACCAAAGTGTTTTGGGGTTGTTGGATTGTGTATTTAACGAGTTTGACGAGGGAAGCAGCTGTACCGTCCACTTCCATTATGTCCGCCGTGAAGCTCTCCTCAGACCCACCGCTGAATAAACAACAGCTCACCCTCACGAAAAAAGTAAGTAGGCTGTTCTAAAGACTACCGAATTACCCTAGATGGGCCAATTTGCCAAAATGTTGAAGTATCGCTTTAAAGATCACAGACGACCTCCTCATGGCTGCTGACTCTGGTCTCATCTCCATCCTCATCCTCCTCCATCTGAGGCGGCCTTCCACACCATCTCTCACCCCATCCTGCTCAATAGACTCCTCCATCGGCATCACTCATCCCCGTTTCTCTGGTTTCTCTCCTCCATCACTGGAGCTCTCAGTTCATCAGCTCAAGTCCTTCACCACTCAGCCCTCCCCCGTCACTTCTGGCGTGCCCCAGGGCTCTGTCCTGGGGCCCCTCCTCTTCATCATTTACCTTCTTCCCCTCTGCAGTATTTCCGTAAACATGGTATTAACTTTCATTGCTACGCGGACGACACCCAGCTCTCTCTCTCTAAACCTGACTCCACTCGCCCCTCCTCCCTCACCCTCTGCATCTCTGGATCAAATCCTGGTTCACCTCAAACTTCCTGAAATTGAACAGTGATAAAATGGAACTTCTTGTTGGCACAGATCTGACAGGTTTTCCCTCACCATCGACAGCTCCTCAGTGTCCCCTCCACTCAGGTCAGAGTCTGGGTGTCGTCCTCCACAGCTCACTTTCCTTCCACTCCCACATTAATAACATCACTCGTTCTGCATACTTCCACCTACGCAATAAACCGTCTCCGTCCCTCTCTCCCCCTCTCTCGCCCCTCTCACCCCTCTCTCTCCCCTCAGACCACTGCCATCCTGGTCCACAGCCTCGTCACCTCCCGCCTTGACTGCTGCAACTCACTCCTCTTTGGTGTCCCCCACAAATCCCTCCATCAGCTCCACCTGGTCCAGAACTCAGCAGCTCCATCATCACCAAAACCCCTTCCTCTCACCACATCACCCCCGTCCTCCAGCAGCTCCCCTGGCTCCCGGTCAAAATCTGGATCATCTTCAAAATACTTCTGTTTACATTTAAAGCCATCCACAACCTTGCCCCCCTATCTGTCTGATCTCCTTCACGTTGCCCCCCCCCCCGACGTTCCCTCAGGTCTTCCTCCTCTCTCCACCTCTGTGTGGCCTCCGCCCTCAGCTCCATGGAGAGCAGAGCTTTCAGCCGCTCGGCCTCCACTCTGGAACTCTCTCCTCCAGACATCCGCAACTCTGACTCTCTGCCTCATTTCAAATCCAGACTCAAAACCCACCTGTTTCAATCTGCCCATCAGCTGTAATTTCACTCTTTCTTTTGTGTTCATTGTCTGTTGGTTCCTTTTGTGTTTTGTTCTCAATTCGATTGTAAAGCCTCCTTGAGTATCGAGAAAGGCGCTGTGAAATTCAATGTATTATTATTATTATTATTATTATTATTATTATTATTAACAGTGTATATCGTGGTAACAGTGTATATCGTGGTAACGGTGTATATTGTGGTAATGGTGTATATCGTGGTAGTGGTGTTTATAGTGGTGATGGTGTATATCGTGGTAGCGGTGTATCGTGGTAACGGTGTTTATCTGGTAGCGGTGTATCGTGGTAGCGGTGTATATCGTGGTAATGTGTATATCATAGTAACACTGTATATCGTGGTAACGGTGTATATCGTGGTAGCGGTGTTTGTCATGGTAATGGTGTATATCGTGGTAGCGGTGTATATCGTGGTAACGGTGTATGTCGTGGTAGTGGTGTATATCGTAATGGTGTATATCATGGTCACGGTGTACATCGTGGTAGCGGTGTTTATCGTGGCAATGTGTATATCTTGGTAGCGGTGTATATCATGGTAACGGTGTTTGTCATGGTAATGGTGTATATCGTGGTAGCAGTGTATATCGTGGTAACGGTGTATGTCGTGGTAGCGGTGTATATCATGGTAGCGGTGCATATTGTGGTAACGGTGTATATCGTGGTAACAGTGTATATCGTGGTAACGGTGTATATCGTGGTAACGGTGCATATCGTGGTAACGGTGTATATCACGGTGTAAATGTTTCAGTGTAAAACCTGTAATGATGTGTTCCTGAATGGGTTTGTAGTTTAATTCACCTGCATTTATACTTTATGCCACTAGGTGTGCTGTTTGCTGTTTATGAACTGTATGTCGATGCAAGAAACTGTCTGTTCTATCTCCTTCTCCTTCTGTCCCCTCACCCCAACCGGAACAGCAGAAAGCCGCCCCTCGGAGGCTGGTTCTGCAGGGTTCTCCTCCTCTGAGCCTGGTTCTGCAGGGTTCTCCTCCTCTGAGCCTGGTTCTGCAGGGTTTCCTCCTCTGAGCCTAGTTCTGCAGGGTTTTCCTCTGTGCCTGGTTCTGCAGGGTTCTCCTTTGAGCCTGGTTCTGAAGGGTTCTCCTTTGAGCCTGGTTCTGCAGGGTTCTCCTCCTCTAAGCCTGGTTATGCAGGTTCTCCTCCTCTGAGTCTGGTTCTGCAGGGTTCTCCTTTGAGCCTGGTTCTGAAGGGTTCTCCTTTGAGCCTGGTTCTGCAGGGTTCTCCTCCTCTAAGCCTGGTTATGCAGGTTCTCCTCCTCTGTGGCTGGTTCTGCAGGGTTCTCCTTTGAGCCTGGTTCTGCAGGTTCTCCTCCTCTGTGCCTGGTTCTGCAGGGTTCTCCTTTGAGCCTGGTTCTGCAGGGTTCTCCTCTGAGCCTGGTTCTGCAGGGTTCTCCTCCTCTGAGTCTGGTTCTGCAGGGTTCTTGCTCATGTGGATCTGTTGGGGTTCTCTGTTAAAGTGTCTAGAAACCACCATGTTGTAATTGGCACTTCATAAATAAAGCTGAATTGAATTGAAATTTGCATGGTCAACCTTATTTTGCACAGACACCACAGAAGAAGAAGGGCCCTGAAGCCAGCCTCTCTCTGTGGCTGTGTCCAAATGTCCACAATAGGGCATTAACGACTTCAGTTTTTTTCAAGTCTACTTATCCATCAATAAAGTCGAAGTCGAGTCGTCAAGTCGTGATGGCATCGTCATATTGACGTGGGGAACAACATGACACACAGCTGTCCAGCAACGAGCAACCTGCATTAAAATTCACTGCAACGAGCCCCCCGCACCCACTTGGTTTGCCGTGCAGGCTGCGTATTCGCCCCTTCCCTCGGCTTACCGCACCACCGTCCGGGCACCTGATACCCTGACTGGTGGCACCACAGTGGAGCAGTGAGGAGTGTCCCTGGTGGACTGGGTTTTTCCATCGTGGTGCTGCCCGGCTGCCAGCTTCCCTCGGCTTACCGCGCTAGCATCTCCTACTCCGGGCGCCCGGTCCTCCGAGGGCTCAGCTGCAGTTGCCGTGCAGGCGTCTTCCTTCAGCTTCTGCGCTGCCAGTATTCTGACCGGCTGCGTGCGCGCGGCAGTGCGGTCAGGCAGGAGGAGAGAGAGCAGCCGTCTGGTGGCCGCTCTCTCTGCTGGTCGTGGATGGTGTCTGGTTTGGTTGTGCAGGCGGCGTGCGCCCCCTTCCTTCAACCTCCATGGACATGTGATATGAGGTGGGAGAGCCGCATGTTTGGCGATGGACGGCTCTCACCGCGGTGTTGCCCGGGGAGGCCCCCCCTACAGGCGGATGTTCGCCATGACCGCTCTTGGTCCTGTTCACCTCAGGGAGGCGCTGTTGTACAACCTGTGCATGGCCAGTGGCTACAGGCCCTGGGCGCAGCGGGCCGGCTGGCTGGCGCTGGTCTCTTCTGCTGCTGGGGGTGGCTGGGAAGCCCCCCGCCCCCCCTTCTGGGGGTCGGGGGTGTACTCTGGCTGCTGTGCCTGGCGCGGCTGCGGCCGGCCTGCAGCATACGCCAGATGTGGGGCCGGCTGTAGCGTCCCTCAGCTGCTCACGCTGCCATTGTTCTGGCCTATTGCTCGCCCCCGCCCTGGCTGTCGGGTGGCGCGGTGGCAGACGGTGGGAGGAGCCGTCGAGCTTCCCTTCCTGGATGGCCTGGTGTTCTGCGTTGCTTCGCGGGCGGCATACGGCCCCTTCCCCGCAGTTTCCCCCCTTCACTATTGTTGGAGGGTGTGCGATTCACGCCCCCGCTGCTGTTGGGTGGTGCCACTTTGGAGGCTGTGAAGGAGGGAGCTGCTGGGCGGCCGTTCCCTCTCCTCGACGTGGCCTTAGCTGGGACCCTGGCTTAGGGGTGTGCGATATGACGATATAAGATCGTTAAGGATTATAACGTCAGGATGATCTCTTAAATCAGAAAGATCGTTAAACCATCTATAGGGCACGTTCTCCTCCTTTTTTCACCTATATATAATATTTTTGGAGTGATGATGTTACCTGAAAGCTTCAGATAATTAGCTAAATATTCCCTCTAGCTCAGTTCTCCCATACATGATAGATACATGCGGAGCAACATTGATTTAAAAAAAAAAAAAAAAAAAAAAAAAACGCAGCCACAGCCAGCGTTCAGGACGCAAAGGCAGCTAACAGCGAGCGGAGTGCTGTGGAGCTTCTCTACCTGGAGCTGCTGCGGGTGGAGGCTGGGTGGAGGCTGGGTGGAGGCTGGGTCAGGCAGAGCTGGGTTACAGCAGCAGTACAGGATCTACAAGAGACCAGCCGCCATAAAAAACACCCCAACAAGCTGGAGGGAGAGACGCTGAAGCTAGCGCCGAGGCTAACGCTAGCTAGCGAGCTACCGCGCAGTTCACAAGCTAGCATGAGGGATTTTATATACAACAAATCACAGAAATGTGAAAAGACACTTAGTGAACATACCATCAAGTTAACAGCTGAAACGAACCTTTAGTCTGATAACTAGTGGAACGTCTTTGGTTTAATGGGATGATGAGGGGCTGTGTTTCAATGGAGACAGAGCCCTCTAGTGGTCATATAGCGCAACTATTAAAACTAGATCCCATTAAAACTGCTAAAAAGCTATTTGATGTCTTTAGTTTTTTGTGTTACAAAAGTGTACTTTATTGTTCATTATCTTTTACCTCATTTTTAAAAGGAGATCAAAGCTTAGATCTCTGAACAAAAAATAGTTCTCAAGCAGCTGTATTATTCACTCAGGTTATAGATATAAAAGTTAAATTGTTTTTGTTCTAAATTGTTGTCCTTTAAGAGGTAACCAGCTAAGTTTGCATTTTTATTGACCCTTTTTAATAATCTATTTGGTGTGTTTAGTTTTTGTGTTACAAAAGTGCACTCTATTGCTGTTCATTACTTTTTATGTTTGGGTTCATTGCACATTTCGATTAGAAAAAAACCTGTACTATTTAAATTAAAGCCAGTTTCTTTAGCTTAAATTGTCTGTTTTTTCTTTAGGGTTTTACATGTTTAAATACATTTATACATTTTATGTGTTTAACATTGGGGAAAAAAATGGTCAAATTTGCAAATTAGTCTAGAAAAATCAATATAAAAAGAATCGTGATAAAATCGTGATCGTGATATTAATTTTAAAAAATCGTGATATGACATTTTTGCCATGTCGCCCACCCCTACCCTGGCTGGTGGTTAGCGTTTGCTGTGCAGGCGGCGTGGGCTGCCTTCCCTCAGCTTACTGCATCGTTGTGGTCCTGTTGCCTTCTGGGTGCTGTGTGCACACCCCGCCTCGCCCCTGGTGGTGGAACCATTGGCGAGGGTGTGACTCTGCCGGCTTGCTGGCCGGTGATTGAGGCTGACTGTGCAGGTGACACACTCCTCCCTCTGCTTCTGGTGTGCTGCCGTTTTCTGGCCGGGTACGGCGTCGCTGCCCGGCTGTCCCCTCTCTCACGTACGCCCTCGGCTGGCTTTCATGTTCTTGATCACACGGCGTCCACTGTGCGGGCGGCGTCCGCCCCTCCCCCAGCTTGTCTCACTGCTGTGGTATCGACTTGTTGCGTGCACCCACCGTTCCCGGCGGGTGGCACCGCGAGGCGGGCAGACGGTGCAGGCGGCTGCTAGGCACTCCGCCTGGGTCGGCTCTGTGAGCTGTTAGCCCGGTGATTTGCGCTGCACCCTCGCTCTGGTGGATGGCGCTGCTGTGGGGGCTGGAGGAGGGGGCTGCTGAGAGCCGGTCCCCCTCCTGGACGGAGCTCTGTTCGTGCGCGCCTCGCTTGGCTTGTTGGCATGATCTTTGCTGATTGTGTGAGGACTAGCGTTGGCTGGCTCTCGGTTATGGGCCGCCTGTGTTGTCCCCTGTGGTAGGACCCCGCGGTGGCGGTCGCCACGCGATGAGTGTTGGTTTGGGCGCTGAGTGGATGCGCTCTTGTGTTCTTCCGGCTTATTGGTGCCTGCTTTGGAGCAGGGCGCCTCTGGCGAGGGGGCAGGAGGGACCGGGCACTGCCGTGCCACCGTTCCCTCCCCTGAGTGTAGTGCAGCTGCCCCTTGTTGTCCTTGCCGTCGTGCGCCGGCTGTGTAGGCGGCGTATCCCCCTTCTTCAGCGTATTGCACTGACCTTTCTCCTGACCCTCTGACCGACACTGTGGGGTCGGTTCAGCTGTATCCCCCCTGCCTCATTCCCGGCAGGTGCCGTCCCGGATGTGGCTCCGCTGCTTTGCTGACGTGATGAAGTGGCATCGGCTGTGCGGGTGGCGTGCGCTCCCTTGCTGCACCTTCTTGGCCTGGCCCCGTCTTGTCCTACCGAGCCTGGCCGCGGTGGCGCGGGGGGTCCATCCCCCTACTGGGCGTGGCATCGGCCGGGCTTCGTGGGCAGGCCCGTCTGGTGGTGGCAGGCCTCCCAATGGCGTTGTGGACGGTTGGCGTCCTGTCTGGCCGGCCTGCAGGTCGTGTGCCTGCAGGGGCCTCAACGCGCTGATGGACTCCCTCTCCTGTTGGAATCCTCCACCAGGGGGGTGGTGCCTCCATGGGGGAGATGTGCGCTGGGGGGTGCTTAGGAGGTGGCCACTTTCCTCCTAACCCCCCCGAGAGCCGCTGGCCTCTGGGCCACGAGGCGCTCGTGCTCTCTTGGCCACAAGTCCTTCGGGGGACGTTCCCGCCGGCCCCTCTCCTTGGTCGACGCCCATCAGGGTGCTTCAGAGGGGCACCACACACACACACACACACACACACACACAGTGCTGCTGGTGGCCCCTACTGGCCGGCGCGGGCCTGGTTTCCTCTGCTCCGCCGGTTGTTCCGCGGCAGACCGTGGCGCCTTCTGAGCAGGAGGGTTCTGCTGTCTCAGCGCGGCGGCCGGGTGGGACACCCGTCCTCGCCGTCTCCGTCTTGCGCCTGGCGACTGAGGGGCCCGACTCGCTGCTGAACGGCTGTTTGGAGCCTGTCGGGCGAGCCGCCTCGGGTGCTAGGGCGCCCTCTACCGGCAGCTGTAGGATAGTGGTGGAGGTTGGTTGCACGGTGGTGCAACGGCCATGAGGAGGACCCGGTGCCCTGCCCGGTCCCCGTGGTCCTGGACTTTGGCAGTCTTTGAACGTAGCCAGGTCCCCGTCCACCCTGGGGGTGTATGGGGTGGGGGGGGCTCTGAGCCCCCCCCGGAGCCCGCGGGCACCCGCCTCGGATCTACCTCTGGTGCTGGGGAGCTTGTGGCAGCCTCCCTTTGCACGTCTGGCAGCAGCAGAGCTGCAGTAGGTGTTACGTAAGACGGCGTTTATGCTGGCCGTTACCACGTAGCGTGTGGGGGAACTACGCGCTCTGTCTATTCGCCCGGCATGCCTCCGGTGGCGCCCGGATGGGGCGGGCGGTAGGGTAGGGCGGTATCCAAATTTTGATATCGTCATACTGTCTCCACATTTTACCCCGGTATCCGGTATTACCGTGACTAATTAAAAAATACAAGTCGAGGCTCATCACCAACCTGCTGGCTGGTCCCTGCACCGTCCAGAACCTGAACACCAAACACTGATAATGAAAGAACAGCAACTTCCTGCGCAAAAGATCAACAACTTGTATCAGCAACAGCTTAAAAAGTGCAAATACAACAAACAATTAGCATAACCATCCACAGCAGGTTCTGTCCAGAATGCGCCGCAACACATCGATTAATGAAAATCACAACCTGAACAACTCTGAATAACAACAAAGAGCAGCTTCTAAAAAGCTTTACATACAACAAACAATTAAACTACGAGGGGGTACCCAGAAAAACCGGAATTTGGTCAGAAAACAATAATAATACTGAGTTCTGACTTCTGGCCGTCAGATGTGCTGCAGGTAAGCCTCGTGCACATCTGTGGAAAATCTGAGCTCCCAGAGTAACACTGACGCCTGTCAGGCGCTATTTATAGTAACAGTAAGCGGCGGTCTGCGCTTTTTTCCAAAATGGCGACATTAACCGGAAAGCCAGAGCAGCGCGCAAACATTAAATTCTGCTTTTTGCTGGGAAAACAGCAGCAGAAACACTCTGCTTGTTGCAGCAAGCCTACAAGGATGATGCTCTGGGGAAGACTCAGGTCCATGAGTGGTCCGGGGGTCTGAGAAGGGCCAGATGTCGGCGCGTCAGGTCCGCTCAGCCGTGAAAACAACGAGCGCTGCTTCTTGGCTGTCCAGGGTCGCGTCCACAGCGAGTCTGTCCCTCCAGGTCAGACTGTAAATCAGGACTACTACACGAAGTTCTCAGACGCTCCGTGAGGATGTGAGGAGGAAGCAGAGCGTTGTGGCGGAGTGGAGCCGGTTGATCCACCACCACAGAGCGCCAGCGGACACGGCGCTGCGCCTCACGCAGTTTCTGGAGAAGAATGAGATGAATCTCCTCTCCCATCCGCCTGATTCGCCAGATGAAGCCTCCAGTGACTTTTTCTTGTTCCCCAGGTGAAGAAGCAGCTGAAGGGACAGCGGTTTGCAGATGTGGAGGAGGTGACAGAAAATCGCAGCCGGCACAAAACGGCACTTTTACGCACGGGTCTGACGACGCATTGGTGAAGTGGGAGACACGGCTGGAGCGCTGCCTTAATGTGGATGGAGACTATTTTGAAGGCGACAGTGATGTTTTATTTTGAAATGTCAGAAATAAAAAGTTATAATCAAATTCCAGTTTTTTTTGGGTACACCCTCGTAACCTGACATCCAGAGCAGCTGCAGAATGCGCCGCGCACATCAGTTAAATTCAGTCAGCTTCTTATTGCACCATTTACAAACTGCTGGTCAGCACTCCGCTCTCCCTTCTCATTAGCTTGGAACCGAAATACTGCCGGTCCGCTGCAGTCCTGGTCTGCTTTGGGACCAGGTCACTCGGTGCGTGACTCGCCATCTCTCTCTCTCTCTCTCTCTCTCTCTCTCTCTCTCTCTCTCTCTCTCTCGCTCCCACTCTCTCACGTGATGACGTCATGTTCATAAACTTAATCAAAAGTCTCCAAAATTAACCCACTGTGGAAGTAAAACTGAACTTCAACCACATATACGTGCTGCTGGATAAAGAATCATTTTTAGGCAGTGAATAAATTATATTTTATATTTAATCCTATCTTCTATATGAGTGCATTGCAGTTTTTTTCAATGACGGTATTGAAACTAGGGCTGCACAATTAATCGAATTTTGATCATGATCACGATTTTGGCTGCTGCGATTAAATTTAGATTGTCGCGATTTTAAATTGAAAAAACGGGCTCTGTTGCGTGTCAATCAAGCATTTTTTAATCCAACAATCAGCCAACCACCAGGGGCGACCTGAGCCGTGTAGCTCCTGCTGCCTTCAGGGACACTCCGTAAAAGTAGCTGCTGATGGACGCCACTGCGGTGTCTCAGTCAGCTGTTAGCTTAGCTGTTAGCCACCGATGAACTAGCTGGCTTTGAACGATTCCTTCATGCTCAAACATCAGTCGATGGAACGCATCTCAACTTCTGTACCGGTGGAAAGAAGATGTAAACGCTGAGCATCTGGGACTGAACGGGAAAAGCTGTTATTGACGGACAGTTCAGGATGTGAGCAGCGTAGCAGCGGCTTGGAGAGAAAGAGGGAATCATTGTTCTGGTAGGCTTCATTTCTGGGTTTAGCGTGGCTGTTTACTGTTCTCTTGTTGTTTTATCTTCATCTTGTTGTTCAGTGATCATCGTGTTGCTCTCAGGGGTTAGAATGCAGCAAGTGACGGTCGCTCAGCTGTGAGGCGTTCAGGTTCCAAAGTCATAATCCGGCTCTTTTCAGAACAGAGGTCTGGTCAAACGTTTGTAAAAACTCACAGTCGGCGCGTCTATATGTTCGTTTCTAAGGGAAAGCGATCGTTCACAACATTGACATGGTTCTAAATAGTTGTTTAGATTCTAATTAAAACATCTTCAATTATGTGCGCATGCACACCAGACTTCGCTGAAGTGCTGAAGACGCACATCTTCAATTCGACACTTGTTTGTTTAAAAAAAAAAGTGCAATAAAAAGGTATGTTTTACATAACATAATGAATAATCGTGATTGCAATATTGACAAAAATAATCGTGATTATCATTTTGGCCATAATCGTGCAGCCCTAATTGAAACTGATACCGTTGCTTCTGAAAGACACCTCCGGTTTACCTTATTACCTATTCCCGCCCAGCCCTGGCGGAGCTCTTGTGTCCAGTCGGAGCTCTGAGACGCTGCGTGGATGCTGCGGCGGACGTGCCGACATCTGACCGGCCTGCCGTCCACTACGGAGGCCCTGGTTCCAGGCAGCGCCTGTCCCACTGGGCTGTGGATGCCATTTGCCGTTCCTATCCGGCCGCAGGGCGGCCTCTGTCCGAGAGTGCGTTGCCTCTCCACCTGGGCGGTGTCCACGCCGTGGGTCGCCCTGGAGGGGGCGCCCCACGGCGAGCTAGGGGCTGTCGCCGTCGGGACGAAGCCTGACACCTTTTCGGGTCCTACAGGTTGGCCGCTGTGCCTCCGCATCTACTGCGGCTGGTCCTGATCCCTGCAGAGGCTTCTCAGTGGGACTGGTCTCTGGATTCCTCGTGACCAAGTTGGCATTCGTCATTCCAGCGCTTTAAGCTCCGCCTCTGGCGGTCAGTAGGGATGAAATAGAACCGTAGGGACATTCGTAACTTTCGTTAGCGTGTGTGTGTGTGTGTGTGTGTGTGTGTGTCCCACCCGGCCGCCGCGCTGAGACAGCAGAACCCTCCTGCTGAGAAGGCGCCATGGTCTGCCGCGGAACAACCGGTGGAGCAGAGGAAACCAGGCCGGCGCCGGCCAGTAGGGGGCCACCAGCAGCACTGTGTGTGTGTGTGTGTGTGTGTGTGTGTGTGTGTGTGTGTGTGTGTGTGTGTGTGTGTGTGTGTGTGTGTTGGTTAAATGTTGAACCGTCTCGTTTTCTCCCTAAGCTTGGAGGGTTAAAGATTAAAGGTCAGGTTTTATCAGGGTTGTAATGTTTACTATAATGAACTGAACGTTAATCAGGACGCGGTGCAGGAGGTTCTGTTGGCTCTCCCGGCTGACCCCCCCCCCCCCCCCCCCCCCTCCCCAGGCGTGCTGTGGCTCTGCATCGTGGCGGAGAGCCTGTACCTGGCGCTGCTGTTCGCCGGCGGCGCCCTGATGACCCTGGAGCAGTGTCCCTGCTTCAGCCTCATGAACCGGCTCAAGCTCAGCGCCTTCGCCGCCCTGTGCACCGCCCTGTCAGGTGAGCCACGTCCCGCACCGGGTCCCGCACCGGGTCCCGGACCGGGTCCCGAACCAGGCCCCGGACAGGGTGCCAAACCGCGTCCCGAACCGCGTCCCGGACCAGGTCCCGGACCAGGTCCCGGACCGGGTCCCGGACCGGGTCCCGGACAGGGACTCCACCCGGAGCCCCGGAAACCCGGGTTCCAGGGGTTCAAGATGATTCCTGGTCCGGAGGGGATCAGATGTTCTGGAGAAGAACCTGATCTGATCCTCCTGGACCAAAAGAAGAACTGGAATAAAAAACTTCAGACGGGACCATTTCCTCATGCTGGGAGGTCGAAGGTCATGGTGTTCTTTTCCAGATTTCCAGACACCGAGCAGCTCCCCGTCCCCCCAGTCCTCCAGAACCCTCCAGAACCCCCCTGCTCCCCGTCCCCCCAGTCCCCCCAGTCCTCCAGAACCCTCCAGAACCCCCTGCTCCCCGTCCTCCCAGTCCCCCCAGTCCTCCAGAACCCTCAGTTGTCATGGTGACATTTCAGAGAAGGTATGATTTCTCTGTAAGACCAGAGTGTGGAATTCTTCCTCCTCCTCTCTTCCTGGACCAGTTCTGGACCAGTTCTGGACTAGTACTGGACCATGACTGGACTGGGACTGCACTAGGTGGGGCCCAGGAGGGTCCAGCGGGGTCCAGCGGGGCCCAGCGGGGCCCAGCGAGGCCCAGCGGGGTCCAGCAGGGCCCAGCAGGGTCCAGCAGGGCCCAGCAGGGTCCAGCAGGGTCCAGCGGGGCCCAGCGGGGCCCAGCGGGGCCCAGCGGGGCCCAGCGGGCGGCGGTCTGGGCGGAGGGAGGAGCATCGGGGCAGCAGGTCACGGCGGAGAGCGGCTCTCAGGATTTGCTGGTTTGTGGACTAATCGGATTAGAGGCTGCTGTTTGGGGTCGAGCCAGACCACCTCCACCCTCCACCCTCCACCCTCCCCCACCCTTAACCCTCCCTCCTCCTTCCCCCACCGGCCCCCCCCCCCACCGCCCCCCCCCCCACCCGTTGTTGTAGTTAATCCCACGAAAAGCAGCTGCGGATCAGAGAGGCTGCTGCTCTGCTACGGAGTGGGAGGAGTGATAGAGGAGTGATGGAGGAGTGATGGAGGAGTGATGGAGGAGTGATGGAGGAGTGATGGAGGAGTGATAGAGGAGTGATGGAGGAGTGATGGGGAGTGATAGAGGAGTGATAGAGGAGTGATGGAGGAGTGATGGAGGAGTGATGGAGGTGTGATAGAGGAGTGAGTCAGGAGTGATTTAGGAGTGAGGGCGCAGTGAGGGAGGAATGATGGAAGAGTGATAGAGGAGGGATGGAGGAGTGAGGGAGGAATGATGGAAGAGTGATGGAGGAGTGATGTAAGAGTGATAGAGGAGTGAGGGAGGAATGATGGAGGAGTGATGGAAGAGTGAGTAAGGAGTGATGGAGAGTGACGGAGGAGTGATGAAGAAGTGAGGGAAGAGTGATAGAGGAGTGAGGGAGGAGTGATAGAGGAGTGAGGGATGAATGATGTAGGTGAGTGATGGAGGAGTGAGTAAGGAGTGAGGGAGGAATGATGGAAGAGTGACAGAGGAGTGAGTGAGGGAGGAATGATGGAGGAGTGATGGAAGAGTGAGGGAGGAGTGATAGAGGTGTGGGGGAGGAGTGATGGAAGAGTAAGGGCGCAGTGAGGAGGAGTGATGGAGAGTGATGGAAGAGTGATAGTGGAGTGAGGGAGTGATGGAAGAGTGAGAGGAGGAGTGATGGGGGAGTGAGGGAGGAGTGATGGAGGTGTGGAGGAGGAGTGATGGAAGAGTAAGGGCGCAGTGAGGGAGGAGTGATGGAGGAGTGATAGAGGAGTGAGGAGCGATGGAGGAGTGAGGGAGTGGTGGAGGAGTGGGGAGGAGTGAGGGAGTGATGGAAGAGTGATGGAGGAGTGAGCCTGGTGTGAACCTGATGGAACCACGTGGTTCTGCGGTGGTGGAGAACCCGGGGAGATGTGGAGAGCCGGGTTCATCTTTTCTTTCGAGCTTTAATTTGAAGGGTTGAAGCCAGAGAGGCTACTTCCTGTTCTGCTGCTTCCTGTTCTGCTGCTTCCTGTTCTCCTGCTTCCTGTTCTGCTGCTTCCTGTTCTGCTGCTTCCTGTTCTCCTGCTTCCTGTTCTGCTTCAATGATGTACAGAATTACTAGACCGCTCGCTGCTCGGCGGCGCCATGGCAAATCGGCGCTGACTCCCGGTAGTGGCAGAAGCTGTGAGCGCTGTGGAATCCTGGGTAAATACAGACTTCGAGGCTGCTGGTCGTCACTGATGGGACACTATGTGTAATGTTATGGCTCTGACTGTTAGCAGACAGTAAATCTCTGTCCTAGGCACGTTGTCATGGCGACCACAGCACTGTTTAGCCCTCAGACAGGAAAAAACAAAGCATGTTTGTAGTTGACAGGTATTGACTTTCGGTCTCAATAACTCTGAAACAAAACGTCAGTGACACAAAGGGCGCCTGCATCCCGCCGCTGAGAGCTGGACGACAGGCTGCAAGCTCATTTTTAATAAAAGTGTGTGTCTATCAAGCATCAGAAACAATACTGATTTCTGTAAGCAGCCGGTCCTGCTGCGGGGTTAAGGGACCGTCTACAACTTACAAGACGCTGCAACAGTGAAGACAAACACCAAAAAAAAAAAAAAAAAACTAACAAAAAAAAACTAACAAAACAACGTAATACCACCACTGGGATTCACTGCAGCGTCACCATAATCACCACAACCTTCATTTGTCTCCTATCAGATTTATTGGACATGGCGTTTGTCTTCACTGCTGCAGCGTCTTGTAAGTTGTAGACGGTCCCTTAACTGCTGATTGAAATCAATAATGTTTCTGCCAAAACAGAACCAATGCCAAATAAGAAAGTTAATGTTTTAAACAATTTTTCTCCAATTCCGATGATTCAGTTGGACTTTCACAGCTGCTCAGACCCACAGACCTTGGAACAGTTGCTCTTTTCCTCCCACAAAAATGGCGATAAAAAGTTTCTGGAGGAGCAGTTCTTGCAGTCAGAACATGCAGAGTATTTATGTAATAATGCTTTAATGCTCAATAAAGAACTGAACTGAACTGAATACCTTAACAGACACAGAGGTTTTTCAGAGTAAAATGTAAGAAATAAAGTAGTGTAATAAAAAATGAAGTCAATTTAAGCGGGGGTCCATTGAATACAACGGACACTCATTTCTAGAATAATTACAACAGATTGAGTGAAACAGCCAAACAAAGACAAGAAATGGAAAAAATGAAAGCATGAAACACAGTAACTGCAATAAACATTAAAAGTTTATTCACAGTAAATGAAAAAATGTACACAGTGACATATTAATTGCACATTCTGTAGTCGCAGGACACACTTGTCTTTGTGACTTCTGTTTCAGAGGAGATAAATTAAAAAAAAACTCTCCGACAGTTGAACACCGCAACGTTAGCAGCGTTAGCCGTTAGCAGTGTTAGCCGTTAGCAGCATTAGCCGTTAGCAGCGTTAGCAGCGATGCCACACGCTCCCCCCAGCCAAACTTTTTTTCCTGCAGGAAACCCTGCTTCACCTCCTCGAACAGATTCTACTTCATTTACACAGATTCCTGATGACAGAATCAGCCTTGTCAGCAGGTCAGCAGGTCAGAGTGAGACACAGGCGCAGGGGGGTGGAGCCATGCTAACTGGCTCTCCTCAGGAGAACTGGCTCAGCTGCAGTCCCTGAAGAACCCTCCAGTGCTGGTCTGGGTCTCCTGGCTGCTGTTCAACGTATCTCAAGCATCGTGACTTGATTCCAACACAGAAGTTTCCTGCACCTCGCTAAACCACCAAACACTCCGTCACACACCGTGCTGGATCCCACTCAGAATCCGTTCCTGCCACGACTGGAAGTCAGCTGCCGCCTCTCAGGGGGCAGTGAGCGTCTGGTCATTCTATACGTCATTGTTCTGCTGCTTCCTGTTCTGCTGCTTCCTGTTCTGCTGCTTCCTGTTCTCCTGCTTCCTGTTCTCCTGTGTCAGTACCTGATCCGTACCCGGAACACGATCTGTACCAGACGCTTCTGCGCATGTGCCCTCATCATCACGACATGATTTACGGCGAGACAGCTCGTTACGGCAACTCTACTGGGACAAACTTTATTAAGGCGTATGTCCGTTTAAAGTTTAGCAAAATTCCATACTTAAAAAACGATCTGTGTGTCTGTCTAGTTTAGAAAGATAAATTTATCCTATTATCTCACACAGAAATGATCATTTAAACATCTTATATTAAAAATACCATCAAGCTAAACTCTAAATGGTTAAACAAAGCCAGGTAATTTTATTTGTAAAGCCATTTTTACAAATAATTTGTCTGTAATCGCTTTACACAGCATCATAACAACATCCTCTGCCCTTATACCCTCACATTCACTGAGATAAAACTCCCAAGAAAACTCAACCAGGAATGATGGAAGAAAACTCAGTGTGAGCAACAGAGGAGAGCTCCCTCTGCAGGACGGGCAGACGATCAGCAGGTGAGACAGACAAGACAACAGTTTACAACACAGGGAGAACATGCCAAATGAAGACTAAAATATATATTAGCGTCCTCAGTCAGTCTCAGCAATGGAATACATTATGAAAATTATTATTACGCAGTAATTTTTATTTCAAAGTTTGCTTGTGATTAATTTAATACTTATTGACATCACCCACATTGTTTTATCACTTTCTTTATGTGGACAGTGTTATCTGACTAAACCATGGGCTGCACATCTGCTTTTATTAACATTAATTGTGAAAAGGAGCTTTAAAAAGAATGTAATCATAATAGACTGTTGAATCGGAAGGCTTTCACTGTGTGTCACAACACACACTTCAGTTCAGCTAAATGTACCTGTGGTGAATGGAGCCTCTCTGGACAGTGAAGTCTGAGCCTCTACAGTCCTCCTGCAGGCAGTGTCCCGTTCTCCAGGCCTGGTCCCAGGCTCTCCGGGGCCTGGTCCCAGGCTCTCCAGGGCTGGTCCCTGGCTCTCCACACTTTATGACTTTGTACATTATCAGACAGATGTGATGTTACACCAACACAGTTTCAATAGTAAACATCTGACACACAACAGTTGCGTAATTTCATTACATCACATTACACAGACCAGAGAAAAGTCTTGTCGCTGCAGTTATTTTTAATTACATTTGATTACACTCAACTCCAGTGTGCAGAGAACAAATCCACAGACAACAAAACGTAATTTGCATGAATAAGAGAAGGAATTTATTTCAAACATTTAAAAAATGAATTGAAAAACAAAGAACAGAATACAAGCAAAAAAAGGTCTGAAAAGGAGCAAGGAATAAAACTTATTCAATTTCTATGTAATATTATTTAGCAGTGTAGTACTGTAAGGCTGGTTTATCTATGTGCAAACTGTAATCCCATTACTCTGTCTCAGGTTGTGGATAAAGGATGCTGTAGTCAAAATGTTGAAGCTCTGAGTCTTCTTGTACTGAGTCGTGGTCTTTGAGGCCCAGATGCTGGGGAGGGGAAGGGCTCCCACTTGAAGCAGGGCTCCAGGACTCCAGGATTCCAACCAGAGCCAAGCTGTTCCTGGTCTTGGTCTTGTTTAGTCCCACCACAGAAAACACACTGCATCTGCACCGGAGTGGGGCAGGACCAGGACCAGCCCTGTGATGGTGACAAACTTCTGGGACAGGTTTAGCTCCATCATCTATGAAGACTGGACAAAGAACAGAGGGAATCAGCTCTTAAATGTTACTGTTTTCTTGTTTTCCTTTCACTGAATCAGCAAAC